>NC_023752.2:195617-495617 GCF_000499845.2 Phaseolus vulgaris
ACCTGTAAACCAAGGAAAGGGTATCGATTCCATTCAGCTTACCAAATTATAATTAGTGAGATAAAAATGCAGGAAAAGATTACAGCGTAGGTTAAGAATTACCAGAAAACTTTTTTGGCCTTTTTTCGTAATATTCAAGTGATATACCAGACCATACTGGTAGATAAAAAATCGCAATGATAACAGTATCTCCACTATGATTCCCCGCAGTCCTGAATATTGGAGATGCTCTTGTTCCTCTTCCCACCAAGATTCCCAACTTTTTTCAGGTAGAACACCTATACCCCCTCGATTACTAATCCATTTATTCCAATCAGTCCAATCATCAACAATTTTTTGCCATTCAAACCCAGAAGGATTGAACAAGAAAGGAGCAAACAGCCAGGTACCCACCATAAACCACATTGATGCAGTAATCAAGATATATGCAACAGCACTTCTGTAAGAATGACCGAAAATTTGATACACAATAAGCAGTATCATGAGCTCAATACCCTTCACAAAGTGGCTACGAGAGTAAAGTCTGTAGTTGTCAGCAAATTTAGCATGGAAAACCACAAATCCTCGACCAGTTGGTCTATATTTAGCACCTCCATGCAGCAATGTTCTTCCAAAATAATGAGTTTTTGTCCCAAGTGAAAATGTAAAGAATACTGGGGCCAGCTGCAGTTGCATTAATATGAACTCACTGAGAGCAGTTCGGAAGCCCCTCTCCAAACCGATTTCCATCAACATAGGCAGGGCCATCAAAACCCCAATTTGAACAAACGACTGAGATGCAAGAGCTACTTGAAGAGGCTTATTATCTCGAATGGCTTTTTGAGTGCTCAGACCTTCTTCGAGGCCACTGAGAACAAGATAAAGGCGACCATAGAGGAATATATATACAGTGAGAACAGTTATCTGCATAAAATTGAAGTGAGGGGGAAAATTTCAGAATCACATGGTATACAAACTTAAAAAATTTGACCATTTAGAACTTCAATTTTTCAATCCCTTTGGATCTTCTAAGTTATAATAATAATAATAATTCTTAGAAAACAGAATTAAGTCTAACTAAACCTTACAAAATTGGCTTATAAAGTCAATTTACACGCACTTGTATACTATAACTTGGCCATATTTCTAGCAAGTGTAGGATCTCCAACACTTCCTCTAGCTCCGAGAACTGCATGTCTAAATTGAGGAACTAGATACTGTGGATGGCTCACTAGTAGGTGGCATAATAGATCCAATCGCTAAATTAGGTTATATTATCATAAAAAGTGAACTTTAAGTCTATCTCTTCCTTAGAAAGTCAGTTTGTAAAGTAAGGTTTGTATCAACTTATATATAATTAGACCATAACTCTAGTCGATGTGAGATCTCTAACAACAACAATAATAACAATCTACATAATATGCAAGTAAAAGTTAACACTAGTGATAACGTACAAGAGTGCTGAAATAAAATCCAACTGTGGTGAAATAACAAGACAACATTCTGAAGAAGTCAAAACGATGCCCAAGTCGGTATACATCTCGACTAAGTGTTTGCTCCCCATTGCCATTAGCTATTTTTGCTTCAAACATAGATATCTGATTGAGACCCACATCTCTTCCCTTCCCTACTTGTATGTACTCATGGTGAGTAACATTCCCTTCACGTAGTGTAGAGTTAAAGCCTAAAAATAACAAAAAAAATCCAATACAGAAACATTCAATCAAACAAAAGTAAACAGTTAAAGCCTAAAAATAACAGAAAAATCCAATACAGAAACATTCAATCAAACAAAAGTAAACAATGCAAATGGTAAACACAGTACCAGCAAAAATATCTTCACTTAGATTGATAACCTTGGAGGCTTTACTCACACCCCCTCTTGTGAGGTGAAAAAGTCTATCAAAGACATCGGGGTGACCATAATGGAAACGAACCCTACATAAGTAGAGAGAAAAACAGTTTAGACTTTTCTATTTATTTTTAAGTACTCTCAAGAGAGTAATAGCTTAACTTCCTGCAGAAGTCGAATGTATTAATAAGTAGACCAAAGGCAGTCAAGAACAGTAACTTAAGTAAAATGAGAATGATTTGTTACTCTCCACCCACTCTCCCCCCTATTGACAAAGAACAAATAACAAATAACAAGTATCTAATAAACTCTATCTACCAATTTCAAACATTTAACATTCCTTTTCTATTTACTTTTAAGAAATCACTCACTTTCTATGCAGTTAGCAATTCTCTCATGAAAAACTTGAAGTGCATTTATTCCAAAAATTCTGTCAATATTATCCTAACCCAAAAAAAAGGAACCAGTAGAACAGAACAACTTACTTCAAAGGATTAGCCAACAATCTCTGACCAATTGTCACAAAACTTGTCTCCTGATTTGACATGAACCATGCGAGGGAAGAAACACTACAGCCAGAGCCAGACACTAGTTAGAAACACAAAAAATCACGTCTAGTTGCAAATACACCAAAACAGATTTACCTTCCAGTAAATATATGCTCCCTAAGTCCAAGGATACTAGGGAACCGAACACCATCATGCTTTTTAAGAAACTCTTGCAACAAATTTCTCATTTTCAAAGCTTCTTCCATGTAATTATCCTATAAAAGAAGCAACTTAATTAAATGTCCTGAAGAGACCTTACAATGATGAGCACTTATATGATCATCATACCTGGTTCATATCTATTGTTTGCAAGCCCTCTCCACGTGTGAAAATTATGGCATGATTCTGATTTTCAGGCTTACCCTCACCCAAAATTGCTGGTCCAGGAAGCTTTATTTTATATATAATCTGATTGAAACAATCAAACAGAGTATATTATTTACAAAGTGAATGATAGTTTAGAAAAGGGTGCTGATAGATCAACACTGTGAACAGTAAAAACAAACATTTCACATATCAATAATTATTTTTGTTTTATTTTTTAATTTAAAATATTATTATATTATTATAAACAATTGTTAAAGGTTTTTTTACTGTTCACGGTGCTAAAGAAACTTTGCTCTTTAGAAAAACAGTTAAGGTTAAGAATTGCATTTAGTAATATAGAAACGGCTTCACCCTTTTTTTCTTGAAGTTAAATAAAACAACAATTGTCTATTTATGTAAGAGTCGTATTTAATTTTATTCCAGTTTTTGTGTATGTTAGAAAAAAAAAAGAGGGCCGCCATTGTTTCTTCCTATCCTGAATAAACTAAAACAGAAACATCTGTTCCTTTATAGAAGAGATTACTAAAAGCAAATTATTTTCTGTATCTCTCATTTCAAAACCACTAGAATTTAGGTTTGGATCAAACTCAACCCTACAAAACCCCAAACTCAACCTTATAAAACTTTCTTTTAGGATGAGGTGTGCATGCTATTTATAAATTCTATTTTAGGCATATCACTAATCAATATGGGACTAAACCACCACCCCTTGAGGTTGTGGTTTAAGCACCCCACCGACCCAAAAAAAAAGAAGCTGCAACTTTGGCAGAATAGGGATAACTGCAATTAAGGTATATCCTCCAGCACTCTCCTTCATGGATAAGTTTTAGTAAGGTGATATAACCATATCACAGTCGACATAGGGTTAAATCACCACCTTTGAGGTTGTAATTTAAGCAAGCACCAAAGAGCCTAGGAGTGACTTCAAATAAGGCAGCTCTCTAACAGTAACTTATTTCAAAATAGGCTGGGCTGGATAAATATTAATGTCCAACTTGAGATGATTATTGGTTTAAGTTTGGAGTGAGATTGTTATGGGTCATCTGCACATATATTGTTATATTCATGTATGTAGAGTTAATAAATATACGTGCAAGGAACACAATATCTGAGATTAGGACTCCAATTTCAGCAAATCCTTTTCCTTCGCCAACCAACAAGTGTTATGGGATCAAAAGATTATCAATACTCTTCCATAATTTGCTCAAAACCTAAGATTTGTTGTTTGACATACAGAGGAATTGTGCCACCTTGCTACAACCCTAGTTTTTACATTTACTTTATGTATATTTCCTCATTCTAGAGGAAATCCTGCTGTCCATCACATTGAAATTTCCAACCATCTTCTAATAAAACTTCTCCAATCAAAACAAAAACATTACTAGTAGGAAAAAAGAAGTAACGCATTCATCAAAAATCCAAATACCTGATCCAGATTCTGCTCAGGCTCTGAAGCACTATTTGATTTTGGCATAGCCTTCACCAAGCAAGAGTAGTAAACCTTGTTGATCTTTTTCTTACTGTCTTTGACAGGTTCCTCTACCTCATCAATATAGGCAACTCGAAGAGACGGATATCTGCCAAATGTAAACATATCTATCAACCAAACACCTTTCGTTTTTACTTTACATTGCTCTCCTCTACCAAAATTACCTTTAATGAGGAAGCTCTGTTATGCCCTTGTATTGCACTGATTCTTGCACCGGTTTTAAATATTAAAAATTGCTTTAAAATTGAAGTTAATATTTCAGTAATTTTATGAATATTTAGGTTTTAAGCTACTATAAAGTGAAAAGTTCTTGGGTGCTATGTTCATGGGGATAGATCTTGAGGAAATGGAATAGAAAAACGAAAAGCTCCCAAAACTAACTTCTGCAGAAGCTTTTTTGTTCTCTTATATACTTAAGAACTTCTGTACAGTGTTTCTACTTTTAACTAAAAAAGAAACTTCAAATTACTGAAGCTCCATTTCTTACCTTGTCATAAGCCTTAATATGTCCTGTGCAAGGCGAGAACCAGACCGCTTGTCAATGCCATATTGTTGACATGATACCACATATGTGAATTTCATATCAGCTACCGCTTGACATTGCGTCCACAATGACCTTTCCCCCCTTGAATTGTCATCTGAGTTTTCTACGGCTTTATAACCTTCCATCAAATCTGTCCATTGGTAACATTTCAACCACACAAACCAAAAGAAAGACAAAAAAAGAGTTAAAGAAATTCTAATAACTAATGAACTGACTGGCAACCACAGTACGTATAAATAAAGAAATTTCACTTAATCATTCCCAAAAGAAGGAGCATTACCTTCATCTTTGGCCATATCAAGAAACGCCTGCAGTTCCAGAGCTTTTCTGTAATACATCATACCTCTTACTGCATTAATTAGAATTTTATACAAAGTCAATTGCAACGATTTATTACACTCTAAACAGAGGCACATAAGTAAAAATAAAATATGCTAGTGTTAGAGAATTTTATCTTCTAAGTGTGAATCTTTCATTGATAAATTGATATATTCAATACATAGGTTTGAATAAAATAACTCTCGAAGAGACATGAATTAGCCATGGTGTACATGAAAGGGTAGGTCCCCCTCTCTTCACTTTCTATAAATAATGTCTTTGGGACAGACAGAAAAGACTCAAGTAGGAAAATATTATCGTAAAATCCAAAGTTAAATAAGGAAGAGCATCCAAGGGGAATTGTAAAAGCATTGAAAGAAGACTCAAAGGCAACTAGAAGAACAATGACAAAGGTTTGTACCATGAATATTGTCTCATTAATTTGGTGTCAATTTTGCAATTGTGGTCCTATTTAATCATTCATGAAGAGAGAACTATGTATCCATGACTAATGAAAATTATTGAACGGTATGCACATGAAATCATGAGTACGTGCACACGGGAGGGGTGAGAGAGAGAGAGAGAGAGAGAGAACCAGTTCTGGTCAATGTTTGCCCTCTATATGATGCCCAAAGCCGAAGTTCTTCCACTAACTCATCAGATTCACACCCTTTAATATCCTCCTCAGTAGACTTCACACGCTGAATAAAATTGTTCCACTCATCTGTGCATTGACAACCAAAACGGTAACAAAAAATACATTGGATATGCTCAGAATTTTTTATATTTATGTAACAAAAGAGATTTCGGTGTATTGGCAAACCTGGAAAAATCTTTTGCAAGTAGAACAGTATTGAAACACCATCTTCATTAGGTGAATCTAAGTCTTGTAAGGAGAATAGTACTTCTTCTGTATAGTATGGTGTCAAAACCCTATAACCAAAAATTACCAACAAATATATAAATACACAAAAACAGAGCAACTAAACCATTTTAAATCATGTTTACTACATGATCAATATACTAATATTTTTACATGGGGTATAATTCAAGCAGATATACTACAAGATAAAATTCTGCAGTCTTTAGTCAAACACTAAGAAAATACTACCTCATGTCCTATATAAGAAACAAATGTATAATTCACAGGATGAATAGAAATATTTAAATTAGTTCATTTAAATTAAAATTGTCATAAACTTAAATTTTATTCAAAAATAAGTATAGAATTAAAAAGATTAAGTGATGATTACATTTAATGATACTACACATAATTCAAGGAATATTTTATCCACCAATCGATATGATTAATATTGTTAAAGCCTAATAAATCCATCCACTTTTGTGGGAGATGAGTGGATATTTCATTGGTAGCCCTTGTAATAATTTAACAATATAAAAGAAAGTTAATTAATTCATTTGAAAGTGATACCAATGTACCATGTTTCTTATAATTAGAAATTTTTCTTACATAAAGATGTTTTTCTTCCTTGTTAAATCTACTAAAGAGAAATGCTGAGAACACACTCTTTAGAACATATTCTCCGTCATTGGTTAAAATTTATTGAAAATCAAAAATTCAATGGGTAGTTTCAATAATTTTAGTTTAACCAATAAGAGAGGGTGTTCCTTACACTCCTCCCAAAAAAATTATCCTTCATTTCTTTGAGTAACCTGGACTAGACATTCAATTGTATCAAATCAAGTCTTTCGTTCACAGCATTACAACAGTCCATACGCTTTACCATCTAATGCAAGTGCAATATCAAATTAAAATCCTGGGCATCATATAACAAACTGAAGAATGTTACTTTAATTGCGCACACTGTTTAAAGTTAAAAAATTCAAGGACTTTGACTTTCCGGTCAATGATGCAGGGGGAGGAACTGACTACGATAAAGGAGATCACATGTTAAGAGGGGAGAATTCCTACAATATTTAACTTAACTGATTCAAAAATTACAACAAAATTGCAAAGGAGTTAGGAGTTAAAGATAGCTTACGAGAATGAAAGCATGTTGCGAACTTTTGGGGCCAAAGGCATGTCCATAAACAATGAATTTGAGAAGAAAGATATACGCCTTCTTGCTTCTAAGTTAGATGGTACATCCATGGCAGATTCTTTTGTCGTAAGCAGCAAGAAAAGTCGTTTAATCTACCCCAAAAAGGGTAAACATGTCATTACAAAGCACTTCACCATTTAAACTTTTAGCACAACAATTGAATTAGTAACAAACCTTCTCTGTCCAAGCTGCAGTAAATGGTTCAATTGGAAACTTGATAGCTCCTTCAGATGCAAACAATTGGTGATGGGGCTCAGGCTCAAGGTGAAGCATCCCCTCATGCCCGGTACCACCATGGGTTGAATCCACCAAACTGAAACAATATTGCTATAATCATAATCAAGGGAGGGAATAGGGTGAAACTAAAAGATATGGCACGTGTTTGGTTTTGAGTTTAAAAGCCAAGATGTGCATCAGATACATGAAAATTAGAAGCTTGAAATACTAGCATCTAGGTTAAAAGCAAGAATATGACGTGCATATTTTATAAATGAACAAATGACAAAACAAGATAGCAGAGACAACAATCTGTGTATACATTACCTGAATATTTGATCCTGGTCCTCCATCATTATATCTCTTGTCACAACCTCCAGCATGTCCTGGAATAGAATCACAACTAGGTCCCTATCTTTTGGATCATTTGCCAACTGCAATAATTAAAATAACTTCGTAAGATTTTGACAACCATACTAAACTGTCATAGAGAAACAAAATGTACAAAAATTGCATAAAATAGTTCTGAAGTATTACCAAATACTCTATTAGCTGAACAAACTGTTTACAGAGGTTAGGAAGTGCACTCATTCTGAATTCAACAATCAGTTTATCTGATTCTATATGTTTATCCACTTCATCAAACATGTACTCTATAACCCTGAAATGAACAACACCAACGAAGTTATAAAAAAAATAGATATAAACAGAACCTTTCAGAAATCAGTTTGAACTTTAAGAAATACATCCACAAAGTGATAAAACTTAAAAATAGATACGCAAAGAACCTTTCAGATTTCAGTTTAGACTTGAAAATATAAATCAACAAGATTTCAGATTTCAGTTTGGACTTGAAATATAAATCAACAAAGGTGATAAAGCTGACTATTTCCTACAGCCTTTTTTCAATCGGCCTAGAAATAATTAAACTTAGAGCTAGGTGGGAATATTACATAGACCATCATTCACAAAGTACAACTACTTACTTTGTCTCCCGTTCCCCTTGAACCAAATGCTTAATAATGCTCTTAAATGAAGCATAGCACTCACGGACAGCACAAGACATGTAAGTATCAAGCCCAATTCTTTTCTTTAGCTCTCGATCCTTTCCATTGCTGTCCTTAGCCATATCTAGTGCAATTGGGATCTAAAAAACACATGGCCACAGACACAACTACTGAATGATTAGATATGGAAATGATAGTAGCAAGGTCTATCAAAGAGAAAATGAACAAAACCTTGCTAGCAAGTAGAAAGGGGGGCCATTGTATAAGGTCCAACTGAGTATCAGCCCAATATGGTACAAGCAAAAGGTCCATTTCCCTGAAAAATATAACCACCTCAACACATACACTATTGAAAAAATACAGCACCCCATTGATCAAGAGATAAAGTAGATCAAGAACCACCAACACATGATGATGGACTATCCCTCACATTACCTATCACTAATAAGATCTTCATCCCTGAAACTAGTAATTATTTGGTTCCACAGTTGTGCAAACCTTGCAGCCTCCTTCCCCTTGTTAGATGAGATCTACAACAATTGATCAAAGTATAGTAACCTCATGTTATAGATCCTCATTCAAGCTACAAATTAAATTAAGTGATGGTAAAATAAAAGCAAAACAACTAACATTGGGAAATCTGCGGGACAAAGTGGCTTTTAATCCTTTTTTCTTTGGCTCACTTGCTTCTTCAGGAATCAAACTGGCATTGAAGGCACCAGGCAATGATTCAAAACGAGACCTTAGCATTCCTAGTGTCCGTATCTGATATCAGGATAGAGGATAAGCAGTAATGCACAATAATTATTACTTAAAAGAAATAGATATTATATTCAAGCACCATGCAATGATTCGAAATGAGACCTTAGCATTCTTAGTGTTTGTATCTGATATCAGGATACAGGATAAGCAGTAATGCACAATAATTATTACGTAAGAAATAGATATTATATTCAAGAACCAGTGCTACGTCCATAAAATGCCTACAACTACTGGATAGTTGTAGTTCTGTAAGTTAACCACAAACAAAAGGTCCAATCCCATAATTAGGAGTCTAAAGTAAATTGACTCAATTAAGAGCAACCAAAAGTTAGTTGATAGTCATTCAGATCGATCCATTTCTAGATATACGTAATGGAGCAACAATACCTTCTAGATAGATTACACATCAAAGTATATATAAAAAGACAAAACAATGAATTAACATGAAAAATAATTATCCAAAACAACTAACAATCTAAGTGACAATAGGAGTGTGGACAATATACTAACCTCCCCAAGCCGACGGAAGGCACCATAAATACCACCAAATAATGTTGAGAATATGGCATACCAAATTTGGGTATCCATGAAGTATACCTGACAAAAAAGAAATTATACAATTATACTACTGATGTTTAAAATAGGATATAAATAAAGTACATCATAAACCCATACCAGGATAATCGGAGACCAAAGTGCAATTACAACACCAATATTGTTCCTTGCTGCAAAACACAAATAACTTACAAATTTTATCTGGAGAAAAACTAAAACGAAAGTAGAAACATTAAAGCTTACTAACCATGAGGAAAGAATTCGTGCCACTGGAAAGTTGTGATTTTTACACTCATTATAGCTTTTGTAGGTCCCACAAGAGGTTTTATCTATGGAAAGATGGAAGGTTAAAAACATGTAAAAACAATTGATGAAAGAAGAAATCCATTAAGATAAAAAGACAAAGATCTGAAGCTGGAAGATAAGAGAACCTCCCGAACAAGAAAAGAAAAATAATTAATTATTCTATAGATATAATGTAAAGGTATCCCCCTGTGATGCTTCATTAATGCAACACAGAGTAAGAACAAGTAAAATTCATTGATTATTACAGAAGATGCAGCTAAAAACCAAAAATACAAAAATTAGAATTCAATAATTGTTGTAACAAGGGTTTTAAAAAACAATCCCAAAAGAATTGAATATATTTCATAACCATCTTTGTGTGAAATTAGGGAGCTGAATATGCAAATTCAAATGACTACCTATCAGCGACAACTGAAAGAAATGATAGCTTATACTAGAGATAAAAGATGGAAACGCATCACCTCAATATAGTAACTGAAAGCCAACTTTGTAATTATGAGAAGCACCCAAAACATTGTGTACCTGACATTAAAAATGTCGCCACATTAATCAGATGCTAGGCATATTGAACTAGTACCAGTCACACATAACAGAAACAATTTAACTTAAACTTCTTACTTGAAAAGGGAAAATGTGCTCTCATGCATTCCCCTACCAACATACAAACGAGGCTGGCAATTATAAAGCATCAGAAACATCACGTTATTACAGTATTAATATCCCAGCAGTAATGACACAACAGTTCTTAGAAACAGAAGAATATAGTAAAAATTGAATGGATTATGGCCTACCTGTGACCACCATAACATTAGCATCACAACCCTATAGTTTGACCTCTCAAGATGACGCCGAATAAAAGGAATCAGAAAGAATATTGCAGCAAGCATATTCGGCGACAGGTAAACCACAACAGCCAAAATAAACAATGAAGGAGCACTTGAACCACCATTTCCAAACCAACTTTTAATGGTTTGAGCAAATCCAGGAGGATTATCCCAAGTATAAGCATAAGTAACTGACAGAACAATCACCCATGCTGCAGCTGAAACAACTTTTAGAATGTATCTTAACTTCACATACAGCGACATACTCCATTGTGCTTTCCAACTCAGGATCACATCAAGGACAGCTGCCGAAGTGGGGGAGAAAGGATTAACATGAATAACACCACTTTATGAAATAACAAAACATTCCTACTCACTCCTACAATACATTCTCAGCGGGAAGAAAAAAAAACAAATGAAATAGATATTGACTTTCAAAAACTCGTTTTCATTTTCAAGTCAAACCCAATCTTAACACTACATATTATATAAATTGCTCAGCCAAAGAAACAATGTATGCTAATAGCTCCCCACAATGAATTTTGGTCTGGCATCTTGAACACTACCTTCAATTAGATACAGTACATTAACAAATAGGTCATTTATTTAACAATGAAATGTTGAGACTACAACTGAAGAATATTCCAATCACACTTGAGAAGTTACACAGGAAAAGGATATTATCGAGTGACAAACATCAAAATCTAAAACAAGACAGCACATGATGAATATATGGAATGATGGACCATTTCAAAGTCACTGCATCCATTTGGCTACCAAACAAAAACAATTCCTCTTACAGCAGCACAACCAATATAAAATCAATAATGAAGATTAATTTGGGCACAACTAAATTACATTGCCCATAAAGGTTTTCAAGCTGAACTGTCTCAATTTACTAGGAAAACTATATGTGATGAGATATGCAAGGACATTGGATCCTGTAACAGCTTGATGTTAACCAGATCCATGCAAAGCCCCCAAACCATTTAGACTATACAACAAACTGCCCCAGCTTAAATATTAATAACTCTTATAAAACACTTCATGTGACATTTGCTCAAGAGTTCCAATCTCTCGGTAAATCAAAGAAACTCCTCCAAATAACCATTTTCACACCAGAGGCCATCTCATCTCTCTGTTGTAATTGTAATGCACTACTATAAGAACACCCCTCCCACAGCATGTAACCTCAAATTTCAGATGCTTGAGAACCAAAATATTTTGATCAAATGCTTTCGACCTATTATCTCCATTGGTATGTTATCATTCTGCAGAAGAGTTCCTCCTTCCATCAATCCTAAAACTTTTGAGAAGGGACTACTAGTCCACTATGTAGTAAACAAAAAACTATAGACTTTCACTAATTCAATCTTACTATGGAAGTTACATCTTTGACAGATGTAAACAATGAAAAATGCAAAATGAAGGAGGTTAAAGTCACAAATTAGATTACAAATTCATACAGAAACAATTAACTAAATGCAGAAAACATAAGTCATAATATCAAAATAACAAGGTAAGCTGCAATACCATTTGGAAATTGAATGTAAATGCAAATAATTGACTTTTGCCTACCTTGCCCAAACTTCAATATAGCTGCTGTTATAAACACACTCAACACCTTCTTGAACACGGCACCATTAAAGATCACACTTGGATCACCAGATCCATTCCAAGCAACAATAATCATAGCCTAATAATAATTAACCATTTTCAGAAATAGACTCTATTCTGCAAAGCATTGAAGGGAAAAAATAACTGACAAGGAAGCAGAGTAACAAAATGCAAAAAATATTTAACACCTGTAAACACAGAATGAAAAAAATCCACATTCGGTCAAAACTTCTGAAAATGTGCCAAAATGATCTTATCTCAACAAAATTCACTTTCCCAACCCATCTGTCTCTGCTAGGTGGTTTGTCATCCTGTACATATAAGTTAGAGCAAGACTTAAGATACAGCAGTAAATATAATATATAACTAAAAACATTCAAAACAGAGGAAATGCATAATTTCGTTTATTGATGGGGAGAAAATGTCTTGTGGACAACCATATCATTGAATAAATTATCATTTCCTCTCCAAAGAAAAGGTACAAGGAAATTTATTTATGAGTTTTATGTTGTGAGACCTAAATTATACATAAGCATCAAAAAGAAAGTCAATCTTACAAGGGAGAATATTGTGAAAGAGAATCTTATATAATCAGGAAAGAGTTTAAAGTTACAATATGGTCAATGTATATGTTTCCATAATATACTCTCTCATGATCTAAATGTGATCAATTGAGTTCTTATTTAACCCTGCCATGCACATTTCCTCTTCCATAAATATGGATGGCAAAAACAAAGCAAAGGTAATATATTTAAGAATGCCATGGATTAACAAAAATGTTGAACCAAATTAAGCAAATATGAATTCTTTGAGGACAAATATGGTAGATTCTCTAAAGAAAAATGTCGCACTAAATGCAATAATTTGGAGCCCGAAAAATCATTAACAGCATTAGAACAAAGGCTCTACAATTCAATACAACTATTCTTATATATGGAAAACTATTCATAGTAGTGTGGACTAGCCTTCCACAAAAACACTATAGTAGAACAGTGGGATGACTGCTGTTCTGAATATATATATATATATATATATATAAACCTTTATTATCATATTTATTAAAAACTAAATATTAGATTGAAAGTTCCTTTCACATAGATTATATGCACACAAAAAAACTATTTTAATCTTATGCCCCACTTATATAATCAAAATCGAAGTTTTCAAAATATACTAAAATAATTTTAAGAAAATTTCACATGAATAACCATAATGATAAACTAACATAATATAAAGTTATAAGAAATGAAGATATAAAATTAAAAAACAATGTAAATGAGTAAATTCATGCATTAAAAGAAAAAAATTATTAATTATTAAATAATTTAAACATAGTTGTAATCCTTATAAAGTATGTTATTTATTTAGATTTAATTATTCTATAACAAATTTTAAAAAGCAAATAAAAAACAGACCAAACCGGTTTCCTAAACCATATCTTGACCTGTTTATATTCTTTCTTTATTATAATTCTTACTCTAATTATTTTATCAGTTATTACAATTTTATTCATATATATATATATGGTTTATATTTATATATTATTATATGTTATACATTTGTCTCTATTATATAATATATAATTATGTATTAATTTTTTTCTATGTTTTCAAATATTAGAGTACACTGTCTGTTTATTATATGATAATATATGATATATGATTCACTGAAAAAGCAGCTGCAGCCGCAATGGAAAAGCATTCACAGTATAACACACGTTTGCCTCTCACGACTACAAAGTAAAACTGTATCCCGCGATTCTCCAGGATAGCTCCGTAATGACTACCTAGTTAACAGATAATAATAAAATAGTAGAAACAACGCCACCTTTTTTTTCTAATGCTAACATAGAAAATCAAAATTACTTAAGAATCTTATTATTCCCGATTCAAATTAAAGATTTAATATGATTTGGCCAACAGTCAATTTGTATCCTGTGACGAATCAGAGATGACTTTGAATTCTTGCAAGCACGGATGGTCTCTGGTAAATATTACACGATTCAGCAATTCATTATTTTTTATTTTTCTTTTCAAGACTCTTGTCAAAAACATTGAATACTTAGATAAACTTAAACTCAAAAAAAAAAAAAAGGGAGCACTATTAAGTACACCCCAATTAGAAAAACTTAAATTAATATCCTGTTCCATTTCTCTTTCTCAATGAATTATTACTTTATCTCTAAAGATGATAATAAGTATCTAAAAGGATCTAGAGCTATATAAAAAATCAAAGAGAATGATAAAACAAGAAGCCTTGCAGCTATTTTCAATGAACAGGAAAGTTAATGACTATACAATGTAATCTCTTTTTATAAAAAAGAGAGAAAAGTACATGCTTATAGTTATCATGCGCAGAGAAAATTAGAAATTAATATTCAATACTTACATTAGATTTATCAAAAAATGAGTTTTCGGAAGGCAGGCAAAAGAAATCAGCATCAGCACGCATTGGCCAACCTAACCGAAAACAATCACCAGACCTACAAGTATGTTGTTAAAAATTAAATCATTGACAGGCATGACAGTCAATACAGAGAAAAATTAAAGCATAAACCCATACCAGAAATATTCATTTAAATCATCATAGTTCCTCCACTGTGAATGCTTTGACCTTCCTTTTTTGCTGCGTGCAGCTTCCTTTTGACCAAGGAAATATCAATTTATTCATCAATGTGAAAAATAAATGAAAATAAGTTTATATGGATGGACGGCCACAAACAAAAAAGGAAAGGACAAGCAGACTGTAATCAATGCAAGAAAAACCTTAGCAATCACGTTGTAGATAGGAGTGACAACTTTCCTTAAAAATGCTTCTTCTTCACCTCCATAAGCTGGCTTCACATTCTCTCCAGTCATCGGACTGACATTACCGGCAAGCACACCATACAATTCAAAAGCCATCTACAGAAACCATATTCAAAAGAACCAATTCATGTCAATTTTCATAAGTAGCAAGTTACCATCAAAGTCTCAATTAAAACCAACAAGGCAAATGTGACAATGTGAGCAAATGCCAAAACCATAGGGAGAATATACACAAGCATGCACATTGCCTCCTAAACAGTCACGAAAATAAGATTATGCAACACCAAGAAAAAAAATAACAAAATCACATGACAAACGCGTCTATATTATATTATAAGAACTACATGTTTCAATCCAAACAATCACGGACAGATATTACATATATTGAAGATACAAAAAAAAAGTTAATGATATAAACAGGGTACTATATCTTTCGAGACTGAAACTTACATTCATTAATTTTATAGTGTCAGAAACTAATGCAGGATGCAGACATTATAATGCTCTTAATAACCGTCTTGCTTAGGTTAAACATCAAGAAAGCACAAACACCAGCTCTCCTAAAAGCTTATTCCATATAAATGCACATAATTACATACTCATCTAAAACACCATCACAGTCAATGGTTGAATCCCATCACCAATAGTTCTTATAAGTTCACTTTGTGTTTCTTCTTTTTCTTACAATAACTATCCTTCTCAAATTTAATCTAGTTTTCTTAGAGAAGAAATAAAGCAAATCAGAGAATGTAGAAAAGTGTAAATCGGTAAGAATTATGAAGCCTTTTGGAAAGGATATTTAAATATTTTGTACGTAGCAATGACAAAGAATTCAAAATATCAGTATGACATGGCAGAGGACAATCAATACTGATTAACAAACTATCTTTTTCATTACATGGAATATATAAATCTATAAATGACTATTCCCAACTAGGATCCAAGAATACAGATCCCAATTATATAGCCAAACATAACAAAGTTAACACAAGTAACTCAACAAACTTGTTCATGGACTCCATACAACTTAAAAATTATTAATTTAAGATTAGACATCACTTGACGTAATAACAGAGATTAAACCCAGATATGCAACCCTGACAATTTAATGCAGCGAAAACCAAACTAGTAGCGCTGTTGATCATTATCATTTTAATTTTAGCTGACTATGGTTTGCAGAATGTCATTCCCATTGGGCTCAGCTCACTATAATTTGAATTGCATATCTTGGGAAAAGAAATACGACAGCAAGTTATCTTAGACAACAGCACAAGGCAGAAAATCCCCAATACCATACAAAATAGTGACCTCTAAAGATTATGATGCAAGATGCGACTGTGAACAGAATAGAGACCAAACCAACCAGTTACGCTATGATACATAAACACAATGTCAGAGAGTGACCAGAAACAAAACACAAGTCATCAGAATATATTTGTTAATTTTGTTCCTAAGTGAAATCTACAGAAACAAGAACTCGCACACACATATATGCAGGGATCAGTATGCTTGATAATGAATTCACACTTCATTCTATATACAAATTAGCTTTTCATTGCAAATGCATCAAAACATCCCTAAAAATACAAACATTGGGGGACAACAAAAACAACTCAAACATGCTGGGAAAAATAGATAATCATTACAAATCTATTCAAGTTACAAAGCATACATGGTGATATATATAACAAAGGCATTCTGGCATGAATCGTAGGTTGGCAGCTTCACCCCATATTAAAAGATACAGACCCATATATAGTAGTTTGCGCTGCTGTACTTCTTGCTGTATGGTAGGTAACCTGTCAAAAATGCATCCACAAGACATGTTACAGGGAGAACTTAAAAATACATATATTTTCATTGTAGATGAGCAAAGCTAAGAGCTGCTAGTCAGCAAGACACTGTATAATATTTATCATTCAACATAAAGCAAAAACACTCACCAAAGGCTACTTTTCCGACCCAAATACTTGCACCATTTTTTGTAATTCTTGAAAAGTTTCTTCATCACTTCTGTCAGGGCACGTTCATCCAACTAATCAAGCAAAGCAAACTAGTCACAAGTAGATAGAATACAAATTACAGTGTTATATTTATAGTGATGAAAAGTAGGTAAAAAAAGGATTAAATGGTGTTTCTTTTATTTTCTTACTTCAATTTTACTAGATATGTTTTCATTAACAATTGCAAAAAATATCACCTTATTTTCACTTTGTTGCCTCTTATCAAGGATTTCCAAAGGGGGGAGTGAAAGCAACAAAATTTAGGGCCTGTTTCCTGTTTTCACAAATAATTACAAAAATGTTACCTTGTTTTCACCTCGTTTCCTATTTTCAAAATTTGTACAAGATATGGAGGAAACAAGATAAAATAAATAGGGAATGTGTTTTTCACCATTTACAGTACAAATCTTCCAAAAGCAAGAACTCAGTAAAATAAGGTTCCTTTTTGTATTTAAGTAGGAAACAGTAGGTGAAAACAAAATAATTCTCTAATTTCTCAAACTCAACAGCTCCCTGGTTTTTAGCATTTCCTTCCCGGTATCATAGAAACAAAAAACAATAAAAACAAGGATGAGTTTTTCTTTAATTCTAACAGAAAAATTATCAACAGAACAAAAAGAAAAAACAAAACAAAATGCTGCCTAGTGTTTTGTTCATAATTCACAGATGAAGATAGATTGCCATCAGAGATTCAGAATGGAATGTTCATGAAAAGTGCAGGACCTTTGACTCCTTATAGAAGAAATAAAGTAGAAAGGCAGAGGATTTGTAGAATGAAGAAAGAAACAATAAGTTGCACAGTATCATATCAACAAAAGAAATCATCATGCACACTTACACTAAAACTTGAAAACATTAAATATAGCATGCCTCCCCTACTCTCTAAAGTCCAAACCATACAAAGTTCATCCATACAAGTTCAAAGAGCATTCATAGTTTACGTATTAAACTGAGCACTACAGACAAAAGCAGCCTTCCAGGATTAAAAGGGCAATAAAACAGCAAAATGCTTGGATGATGATGTTACAGAAGAAAAGAGATAAACGAGATAATACGCGGTATAGTATATTTTTCCCATTGGATCAACAAACTAAACATGTTTTTTTTCTCTGGACTTTTACTTTATATATTAAATAAATATAAACAGGGTTTTCTATGGAAACCAGATTTGAGACTATGTATAAGTTCAATTTAAAACTGACCTTTGGTTGCTGATCAGGCTTTGGAAATTGTCTTATGTGAACATTAGCAAGCAGTAAGATCAAATGCTCTCTCTGATTCGCTACATTGTGTTTCTGCAGTATGTATAACACTATATATTAAAATCAAGAGGAGGCAAACAAGTTCAATTCAACATAGTAATGAAGATGTCAACTTTTTATTTTAAAAATAAAAATACAACATTAAAATAGATAAGTTTCTGGTTGTGTTATACCTGAAATCCAAACATTGACCCAAGCCAATCCAAAATGTCTTCATCCTTTTTTTTCTTGTAGTCCTTAGGCCATGGAAGACCCCTAGTGTTACGAAGAGCATATACAGCAGCTTG
Source organism: Phaseolus vulgaris (assembly GCF_000499845.2). NCBI lineage: Eukaryota > Viridiplantae > Streptophyta > Magnoliopsida > Fabales > Fabaceae > Phaseolus > Phaseolus vulgaris. Next base: position 214,384 of record NC_023752.2, read on the forward strand.
GATCTATAAAGAGCAATAAATAATTATGTTCATTCTAAGTAAAATGATTAGAATTACAATGTATGAAACTGAATTTCATGCCTCAGGAAATTTCATTATAGCCTGGTTAGCACTATCGGGATCAAGAGGAAGAATATTGTAAGGAACTAAGATCTCAGTTTTCTCAGCAACTTTATCTTGGGTCTCCAAAATCTGTAACAATGGCAATGGAAAATCGATCATGCATATTAGTGATGTAACATCCTGTAAAATCCTAGCAAGAAGGGGACCCCAATAGGGAAATGACATCTAAGGGAGCCACAGAAAATAACCTCACGATCAACTTCCATAGATTGTGTCATGTTAACGGCCTTCAAAACCTCAAAAAGAACATTAGCTGTGTTATATGCCTTGGTGAGCTGCGCACTGAAAGGAACAAACTATTAATCACTCAATAGCAGGATAACATATCAATAGAAAATTATCTAGAGAATCTACCGGTCAGCTTTATCGGCAGCATTTTGTAAAGCTTGGATATATTTTTTGTAATAATGCTGATAAAAACTCTGCATCTCACGAGCATCGCTTTTCTTAACCCTTCCTTTCAGAGTTGGGTCATTTTCCTAACAATTATGAAACAAATTGACCAAAATAAAACATAGAGAAACTCAGCATTGAAATAATTTAAACTAACACACACTATCATAAAATTTCATACGAGGCAACAACTCGTTCTACTGATACATAACTCGTTCTGGGTACTTTAGCAGTTTGGATTTGTACTGCTGTCATCTTTCAAACGGATAGAAAGCGTTAAATCCTAAGCATATATAAAGAGTAAAACACCGCAGCCTAAGCATATCAGAACTTTCAAGTCGTGCTGATAAACAAGATTCTACGGTCTCACAGATAAGAAAGAAGTGAGCACCACCAATGATGACCGATTTCCACTCTGAATTAAAGAATTTCCATAGTTTATAGATTCTTTCCATACTGTATTAACGACAACAGCAAAATGACACACACAAGCACAGTGCATGTATACGAGATACATTTCTTCATATTTCAAAAAAGTGAGAAAGATATATTGGAGGAGATCAAGTAAGAAAGAGTGTATGCAGCTGAAGCAGAAAGAAATGAAGTAGGAGAATGGTTAGGTACTCTTTCAAGGCGTTGAAGAAGTGCGGTTTTGAATTGGCGAACACCACGACCGCTTGAGTTGGGATCCAGCCTGTGAGCTTTCTCAAAAGCGTAGAAGCGACCTGCAATGCAAGAAGAACATCAAATTGGAACAAAAATAGAAGGAACCGATGACGAAAGAGGAAAGTGAAGAAGAAAGAAACATACAGAGATAAGCAACCCTGGGATGAGTCTTCTCAACTTCGTTAGCGACACGAAGAATTGGTGCAATTTCGACGAGAGAGGAAGGCACGACCTCACTGTCAATGACCGACTCTCCCAAGTTTCCGGCAGTCTGCGTCCGAATGATCCGCCTCGGCTGCGGCGCCTCGGAGGACGGCCCCGCGCCTCCTCTGGAGGAGGACATTCCGACGACACTGTGCAGACAACAGAATAAAATGGCGATGATGAGTGAAGATGCAGAAGCATAAAGGCGCGTGAGAGAAGAGAAAAGTACCGAGCGAGAGAGAAAGGAAGCTGAGATTCGGATTCTGAATGGGAATGGAAGATGAAACGAAACCCTAGCACAGAGAGTGAGTGAGTGAAGAAGCTAAGGTGCTTCCAAGCTAAGGAAAAGCGTAAAAGGTGAGTGGGAGTGAGAAATGAGAGTGACAAATGAAATTTGTATGAAAAGCAGAAAGAGTTACTATTGCCAGTTGCGGACATATGCTTTGCTGTGTTGCACTGCCACACACACTATTTTCTTTTCTTTTCTTTTCTTTTCTTTCCTTTTCTTTTTTTCTTTTTTTTCTTTTATTTTCTTTTCTTTTCTTTTATTTTCTTTTCTTTCCTTTTTTTTCTTTTATTTTCTTTTCACCGCAAAATATTTTATTGTTGGCAACTAATGAAAAACAGATTGCAATAAGTACTCAACAAATTAACCCTATATTCTTCCACCCATAAAATAATACAGAAATAATTATATGATTAAAATAAATTGTATATATTTTCTTAAGTAAAATGATTTTCAAACAAAACGGCTAATGTTGAGTCAAAAGAAATAAACAGTTACTGTTAAATGTTTTATTCAGAAAGCATGAACAAAACGTTCTTTTGTACTAAATAAATAAATATAAACATTATAGAAATAGAGGTTTTAAAATATGGAAAAAGACGTGTGTTTGAAAGAGTTGGGTTTTTTATACCATTTTGAATTGTGTACTTCTAATGTATGACATTATTTTCAACTACTGTCTTACACAGTCAACTTTGCATTGAAACCATTCTCTCTGTAATTATATTTTACTTGTAGTTTTAAAGCTAATATTATAATATCAATAACAGAAGTTATGCTCGTAACTTTATATTTATTTTATAACCTTGTAGTTTTATTTAATTAATGGATATATATTTAAAGTCTTTTAATTAATTTTGACAAGTTGAAGTAATTTTGCAAAATTCAAAATTTAAATATGTTTTCGTCAACTTTTTCTGTTAGCCCATTAAGGAGTTAACCGTTGTGTTTTAAGTGAGTATTAGGTGGGGGTAGTTTTTCATTTTTAAAGACAAACATATGAAACTAACTACTTTTGACACCTTATATGTTAGTGTTTATTCAAGATTATTCAAAAAAAAATAGCTTCTATCATTTTTTTCAACACATTGAAGCTCTAGTACAAATTCAAAAATTGATAATTATTTTGACCTAGGAATTGGTAAACCTTGTCAAAACACTTATTTTAATCTTAATATACATTTTTCTTAATATTGAAGAAAATACTTTCTCAAACACTCATTTAATCTTAGTGTTTCAAAAAGTATTTTTTTCTAAATTGCTAAGAAGATAACAAAAATATATATTTTACTTTTGTAAGAAGTGTATTTGAAAATGATTTTGAAAACTCAGGGAGTGTTTCTCCCTGCACCCAACAATGACTTCCTGCACCCATCATTTTCGGAAAAGACCATTTTACCATTTTTAAAAAATACTTCCAAATTGCATTTTTCGAAATATTTTCAGAACATACTATATATTTTATAAATTTCATATTTACCTGGAAATTAAAAAAAAATGTGTTATGGAAAGGATGTTCTTAAATGATTTTTTTGTCTTCGAGATATGGAAACACACTTTACCCATAGAATCCCTACTGGAAACACTTTTTGTTTACGGATCCCTTATTCTGGAATCATCCAAAATTATCAAGAATAATTATAGTATTGCAAATAATAAGGGTGCATAAAGAAAATTGATAAGAGCGATCGTGTGTAGAAACGTTTAGGTCCTCTTGTAAGAGATTTCAAATAACGATTAGACTTTGGACAAAGAAAACCTTTAGGTGGCTTCCGATTATACCAAGAACAATGATAGAGAATTGAGAAAAGGAAACAAAGTGCATATACTATTCATATCTCAAATAATAGTTCAATACTCTATTTATATAGTACTAAAGATTGTAAAATCCTAACTAATTAAATAAATGATAAAATCCTAATAAAATTTTAACTAATTAAATAAATGATAAAATCCTAACTAATTAAATCTTTAACAACCAAACAATTAGGAGGAAATACCCAAACTCAGGATAAGCACGTCGTTTTTTCTATAAAAGAATAAAGGGGTGCATATATAACAAAAGAGTGGTGTATTGGGTTTTTTGTTTCGTGAAATAAAACGTGGGCTTTGTTTTGTAGATATAGGAAGAGAGAGAAAGGGAGGAGCAGAAGAAGAACTGTGTGAGTTGAGGTTTGAATTGAGAAGCGCTTCATTCTGTGTTTGTTTGATGCATGAGTGTTAATTTATTGAACTCAATAACGTTGATTCTTATGAATTATGAAGCTTTTTTGAGTAGCGATTGATCGCTAAGATAAAAGGATGAATCAGAATCCGCAATCGAGCGAAGGAAGAGGCGATGATGACGCTGCTCTCTCTGATTTCCTCGCTTCCTTAATGGATTACACTCCCACTGTAACTTTCTTTCATCTCTGTTCTTCCAATTTCCCACTTTGCACAATTTAATCACTGCCCTTTTTGTTTAGATACCTGATGAATTGGTGGAGCATTACTTGGCCAAGAGCGGTTTTCAGTGCCCTGATGTTCGATTGTGGGTTCCTCCTCTTATCTCCATTCACTCTCAATTTTTCTTTATGCTCTATCCCACAGAATAAGGGTTCATGGAATTCGATTTAGGCAAAGTTTTTTTTTTTTTGTTAGGAAACACGTTATTGAAACATCTTGTATTTATTTTTAATCCATTCTTAGACCTTGCGTTTCTTCTTCGTATACTGTGAGCTTGACTGGAAACACTTATCATTTTTTTTCAGGACTAGATTGGTTGCTGTTGCCACTCAAAAGTTTGTTGCTGAAGTTGCAGGAGATGCACTTCAGTATGTTCGTTTTACTTGTGTTTTTGGTTGAATCTTTGCCTTCTAGCTTTTATTTTATTTATTTTTAACCTTGAATTACTGCATCACGACTACCTATTCATGTGTTAGTTTAATTTAGACATATTCTTCTGTTGAAGTTTATTTCTGGTTTCCTAAAAGTATTGAACTTTTTGCGAAAGTTAGTCCATGCGTGTGAGAGGAGTTGAGGAGTGTCTGAACACCTGTTTCTTTAATGAGTGTGTCTGAGGTATTATATAGGAAATGCATATACACATGCATGAATGGAATTCTTTGCACTTTGCACTTAATTTTTTTGTGATTTTATCTCTCCTTATGGTGTGTCCGTGTCAGTATGTAGAAACTACAATGAGAGGACAAATATGAATCAAAAAGCTTAATATTAAGGTTGTTGAGAAAATTTTACCCCCCCTAGACGTAGCTTGTACTAACTTTTGGTATGATTCATCTAGGAAGTACAGTACTTTCATTGTAAATAATCTACATTCTTTTTTAGACTCATCATTATAAGTAAAGTTGAATAGATGATATAAAAATATTACTTATTATCAACTTAGATCCTTTATCGTGTTGCTTATATTTTATTGCATTTGATTTCGTGTTACTCTCTACTCACATATTTATGCAGAGTCCTAGTGTCCTATATTTTAGACCAAAGTGCAATGTCTTCATAGGATATAACTGGCCAACTTTTTTTGAATACCTTTTTTGTCCGTGTTATTGATTTTCTTAGTTTTACCAATATAGAATCCCACAAATTTCTCCTTTTTTCATCCACGAGTGCATTGCTACTTCGTTTTTGGCTAATTTATAAGTGTATGGTTATTAGTCATTAAGCTGCCTTGTCTTTCTTTTATGTGTGTGTACTGGGTGATGAGTTGATTACATGTTAACTGTAGGCACTGCAAAGCAAGACAAGCAACGATTCCAAAAGACAAAAGGGACAAGCAGCAAAAGGTTTTGACAGCTAATAACTGTTTTTCTCTATACAATTCATTATGTGTATGTGTATGCTTACATTTCATCATTTATAACAGGATAAACGTTTAGTTTTGACAATGGAAGACCTATCAAAAGCATTGCGTGAGGTAAGAATAGTTTGTTATTTCTCCTCGTTGTAGGGTCATTGCAATCCATTATTGTATTATGGATGTTTACTCTCACTGTGTAATATCCACACCTGACTATAAATATGAATAATTCACTCTCTTCCACACAGGTCTGTGATAGCTCATCACTCATCTTTTAAACCTTTTCTTTGTTGGCTTATCTAGATCTTTCGTTGCTCTGTTGTATGTTTATAGAAGATGGTGATTTTGTCTAATATTCAATAGTGCGCAGAAGGTCTTAACCCAATTATGACAATTTAAACATCTTCTGAGAGAAGATAATTGGGATTAGAATAGTAGTGTCATCTCCACTGCTTTGAACACCGTCATTGCCTATTACATATTTCACTACTTTCATTTTCTTATCTTTAATTGGTTTGAATCCGTTCAATGGTTTTTAATTCCATGCTTCCTGCCCTGTCTGACCAGCTGGTCTAGTTTCATCATTTTTTTAATTTTTGTGGGGTTTCTTCAGTCAGTCTCAGACACATTGTGAGCCACAAGAGACACAAACTGTAACTAATCGTTCCATCCCATGACGGTGGTGTAGTCATGTTTTTAGCTTTTTCTTTGATCAATATTATGTGTTTTATTGAGATGTATGCTTAGAAGATAATATACCGTTCATTTTGGCTAATTTTGCTATGTTAATATTCTTTTACATTGAATCCACTCATTATCTTTTATGAACAGTATGGCGTGAATTTGAGGCATCAAGAATATTTTGCCGATAGCCCTTCTACTGGAATGGATCCTGCTACTCGAGAAGAATGAGTATTGTCTTGCTTATTTGTGTGTTCAGGCTTCTAAAGTTTCATGTGTAGTAATTATTTATCTATACACCAAAGCTGAATTGAGTATATTCTATTTATATATATGTTTGCTAGTTCTCTATCTCTAGTTTTATGTTCTGTATACTGAAGTCATAGCACAATGTGTCCATCTTATGTAGTTGGATACACGTTATTTTGCTGGCTTGAATTTGTGTTTAATTCCATGTTTTTAACTAGTTTTCAAATATGTTTTGTTGGAATGACATAGCTAATGGAACAATTTTCATGATATGATGTTCAAGCTATAGCAACTTCTCCCCTTGATTCTGTATGACTTCTTAAAATCGTGTAAATGTGACACATTTTTTGTCATGTTAAAGTGAAGTCATATCAAAGTTACATGATTCTAGTGTTAAGAACAAAGTTATGTTAACCTATCATGATCTTGCTTAGTCAATTTTTTTGTTAAGTAAAGTTGTTTTTAAGTTGTATGATTTTAGTGTAATATGTTTGAACTGAAGTTATGTCACCTTAACAATATTTTTGTATAATCAATTTTGAACTGAATTTGTAAGTAATTTTTTACTTCATACGAGTATTAAACCATAAATATTAATATATATGATATTATTTTATGTAAATATTAATATTTCATTAATTATTTTAGTATTGTTTAAAATAATTAAAAATAATATTAATATATAATATTACTTTATGTAAATAATAATATTTAAATAATTATTTTAGTATTGTTTAAATTAATTAAAATTGTGTATTCATGGTCGGTCAGCAATGTAATATTTTGATTTTTTTATTTGATAAATAAAAAAATTAGATTTGTATATTTGGTTTCAAAAATATTAATATATAGTTTGTAAATAATAATATTATTATATATAAATGGTATCTAAATTTTGTATGAAAAACTTTTATAATTGTATGCAAAGATAATTTTTAAAAAACTATAATGGTAATAAAAATGTGTTTACAAAATTGTTATGAAGAATGATCATGGTAACATAAAAATTAAGTTCTTAGTTTTATGAAGGAATGTTTGTTGTTTGTAATAAAAAAAAATGAAGGCATAAATATATACAGGTAAAAAAATTATGAAATTAATAATGAAAGTTATTGCATTTTTGTATGAAGCTTGTTTGTAGAGTTGCTCTTATTGTGACTTTTCATCATACAATATGAACATTTTTTTTAAGCCTATTACGACTTAGATCATCCATTTTGTTATGGATATGTTGATTGTTCAGTCTTCTGGATTCATGTCGACGTATCATGGGATTAGGTATGAAATTTTGTCTGGTGTAGGTAGATCAATAATTTTCATTTCGAACTAGAATAAATTTAACCATTTAAGCCTTTAAAATATTGTAGAATGGGCCACAGATTTGTTAGCTGTTAATGACAAAAATAACAAAAAATATTTACGTGTCGGCAAACTCTCCAATATCACACCATCATCTAAATGTGTATGTTAAAAGATAACGTTGAAGTTTGTGAATGGTCATGTATTGGACGTCAAACATTGAATTTTTTCGGTCATAGTTTTTGCGAGTCCACTAAATATGTTTGAAACTTCAACATCAACCATCATTCCACATATAATATGACATCATACATGAACTACTGTCGACCCACAATGTCCTCGTCATGACCTGATAATCAAGTCGATAACGATGATGATGAAAATATCAATGATGATCCACCTCCACCTTCATCTAAAAATCATTCTCGTCTAACAATCATCATTGACAAAAACCTCAAAGATAAATAAGATGATCACCCTTTGCAAATTCTCCATGTTATTATATTTTGTAATAATTTTTATTGTTTTGTCTAATTAATGAATCTCTTGTTAAGATTTATAAAACATTAGAGTTTACCCCTATTATTTCCAAATGCACAATGATATTTTTTCTTTTACAATGACCTGTTTTTTTTAGAAAATTTGTTATACCAAATGTGAAAATACAAAATCAACCAACATTTTTTTCTACTTAAATTTTATTTATCAAATAACCAAAACAAAAAATGACATCACCTTCAATACAAAAATTTAATTAATTTAAACTTTATTAAATAATTAAGTAAATATTATTGTTTGCATATAAATTCATATTTAAATCTTTTATATAATAATCTTTTTATATTTGTAATTTTGAACCAATATATTAATGTTTAAAATTTAAAACACGTATTAACCTAAAAAATTGTTATAAAATAAGTGGTGTAAGGATGATATTACTTAAGTTCAAACCAATTTCATAAAATTTGTGTTAAGGTGACACAACTTCACTTACAAATATCTAGATTGAAGTTGTATTAAGGTTTCAATTCATACTTACTTCACTTACAAATATCTAGATTGAAGTTGTATTAAGGTTTCAATTCATACTTTCTTATACTAAATGATAGGACTTTACTTAACAAAAAAATGTCTAATCAAAATCGTGCTAGGTTCACACAACTTTGTCCTCAACACTAAAATCGTACCACCTTAGCAAGATTTCACTTTGTCATGACAAAATTCATCTCACCTTAACACAACTTATTTACATCGAAGTCGTGTCATGGTGACACGACTTATCCATTCTTGTAATTTTTTCAAAACCAATCCCATTTTGGTAATGAACAATAATTTTGTTCTCCTTTCATACAAAATCCCTTTTTTCATGTTATGCAAATAATATATCTTTAAAATATAATGCACTGAAATTATTAGAGAACTAGTAAAATTAAATATTATTTTAGTGAGCATATAATTTAATCTATATTATTAGATAAATAACTATGACATAGATGTTTATACTAAATTTATACAAAGGGAGAACTAGCATGAAACACTCAATTAGAAGGTTCGTGTATAAGACTAGTTTCAATTAATGCTTGTTATTATCAAAACTAGTTTTAAAGAGATTAACGGAGGTGAGATCATCTGATTAACACTTCACTCATAACTCTTTTAGTAATAGCTAAATTTTTCTCTTCTACCATTATTGTTAATACTTATGTCGTCACCTAATATTTCACTTACTTATTCAATCTCAACCCAAAGAACTCTTTATATATATCACCACAAAAAGAGATTGTGCATGGAAGAGTAAAAGATAGGAGTCATAAATATTATTCACGAGGAGAAAATAAAAGAAAAACAAATATTACTAGAGCAATGAATTCAAGGATGATGACAATAACAACTCTACATGCCTTTCTACGAGCAATAATGCAAACAACCTTAATTAATGAACTTATTTTCGCATTCAAAACATCATAAAACAATGATGTTTTCAATTAAATAAAAAAAACTCCACAAATCCGCTATATGTTAGCAAGTTTGACTGATTTGCCAATTTTTTATCAAATCTATTAAAAATATTTAACTTCACACAAAATATAAACTTTGAGAAAGAAAATGATTTTATAAATTTGTATATTTTTGCATACTAAAACACTTGAAATTTGTCTGCTATGATCTTAATTACTAATTAAAAAATTATAAGAATATTTTAGACTTTTTTTTTTATCTATTATTAGTTTTGAACATATGTGAGAGGCCGATAAAAGTGGATAAAATACTATAATTTTCACATTATTTTTTTATATTGTAATGAATGAAGAGGAAGATTGAGGAGTTTGTGAAATAAAATAGTGATTGGAAGAAATTTAGTTAGTGTTTAAATAGAAATTTATGTAATATATTTTATTCTTTCAAACATATATGTATTATTTATAACTCTGTATCCATATTTAAAAAGGGACTATATTTGATGTTGTGATATTAATAACAAAAAAATAATTCTAATTAATTTATAATATAAAAATGATATATTTCTATATAATAAAAAGTCACATAAAAGTTAATATATTCTATTTAGAAAATATATAAAATGGAGAATGGAATTAGATTTATGAATGAAATGAAGAATGAGTTAATAATGAATTTATGTGAATGTGTGGTAAATAGCGTGAATCTTTTGAGGTATGAATCAATAAATTTAAAAGAGCGAAATAAATATTTATTTTTGGTATATATATATATATATTTTTTTTTTTTTCTGCCTTAAATCTTTATTTTATTTTACGAGTGCTGGAATTTTGTACTCCTTTTTCCCCTTTTCCCTTTTCATCTTAATCTTGTATGCTATACTTTCCTCATCCACCACCGAACCCTAACCCTAATCCTCCATCCATTTCTTCTCCTCGCTCTGCTTTTGCTTTGCAACAATTCCATCTATGAATACGAAGTCGCAGTTTTCATGACCATATAATGATCTTAGCGTTGCGAATCGATTGCATGGGTTTGGAGAATGCCGGAGCTTCGTAGTGGACCGCGACGACGTCGTGCTCCGGTTGGTCGTAGAAGCTCGGAACCACCGTCTTCGGGGGGGAGATACGTCAAGACTCGCGCTGCAGTTGCCAGGGAAGCGGCGGCGGCGGAGAGGCCGAGGACTCGTTTGGCGGCGAAGCAATCAGAAGAGGAGAAGCCGGTCATTGTTATATCCGATCATACGAAGAAGGAAGTTGAAGGCGGCGCGATGGCGGATGAGAGTGGTGGGCTGAGTGCAAACAAGGGTGCTGCGCCAGAAGATGATGCTAACCCAGCTCCTTTCCCTGATAGGGTATTCTGTTACCTTTGAATTACTCAATTGTTTGATCATTGTTCAGTGATGTTGATATATTGATACTTATAATACTTGTTTTCACTCCGCAGGTTCAAGTAGGAGGGTCGCCTGTCTACAAAGTGGATAGGAAACTCGGCAAAGGAGGATTTGGACAGGTTTTTGTTGGCCGGCGAGTAACCGGTGGTAACGATCGTACCGCTGGTCCTGGTGCCACTGAGGTAAGAGCTTCCCCTGTTATCTCGCTGTTGTATACATGAAAGAATACTGTATGGTTTTAAGTTGATTGAATGTTTGTTATGTTTCGTGTTTCAGGTGGCTTTGAAATTTGAGCATAGGAACAGCAAAGGCTGTAACTATGGCCCCCCTTACGAGTGGCAAGTGTACAAGTAGGTGTTCTGTTTATTATTATGTCATAAGTATATGTTGTCAATTGCTTTCGATTATTTATAAGGTTTGCGTTGAATTAAATTGGCCTGGGATTTGACCTTTTAATGGTTTATGTGAAAAGCACCCTTGGTGGCAGTCATGGAATACCTAAAGTACACTATAAGGGGAGGCAAGGAGAATATTACGTAATGGTGTGTGCACTACACAACAGCCATTTCATATTTTCATCGCCAACTTAACTACTTAACCTTTTTTTGGGGGGGGCTATGTATGCAGGTTATGGACATGCTTGGTCCCAGCTTGTGGGATGTTTGGAATTCCTCAAGTCAGGCGTGAGTATAAGATAACCTCATTTATTATATCTGCTGTGTTGTTTATTGTTCTCGTGCTTTAACAAAACTCGTATAATTCTTCTTGTGTGTTTATTATAAAGTTTTTACGTGGAAGGGAGGTGACTCCTTTTTTAGCTTCATTTTCTTCCACATGCATATGTAACTAAATATTAAATAAATGTACTAATGGAATGGACAAAAAGAAGTTGGAGTTGCAATAGTTGTTGATGGTATGTTGCATTAAATTCATTGTGGTTTCATCTTTTGGTTTTCTCTTCTCCAAAAAATTGTTTGTCTTGAGCTAAATTTGATTCCCTTTTTGCTTTTATATAAATGACTATTTAATTTAATACTTACTGAATTTAACTTTTAATCCACTATATTTATTAATGATATATATGATAATATGATGCATATTTTTTACCTTCTATTATGTATTTATGGCATCTGTATTACAGTACTTCTTACTGTGCCACTCTTTTTATGTCATGACCCATCCTTGAACTGCAATCAGCAGATTAACTTATCTTGGCCAATCTTTGAGTAAATAGTATACAGAGACACAAATGGAAAACAAACAAAGGGAGTTACCAGAAGTCCTATTGAGTCTCTCGCTATCACAGCAAATGACACTTATAAGAATTATTAGTATTCAACCCATAGGTTGCAAAACCAGTTATTATTGGAATTATGGGTAGTCATATCATAAAGCCCACTTTGAAAAGTTGAAATCCACATTTAGCACACATTATTCTGTTTAAAAACCACGAGAAAAACAATTAAGGCCAAAACAGGGTAAAAATTATTATTATACTTGTTTTCTCAAGCTAGAAATCATAATCTTAAAGAGAACCTACTATTTTGGAATTTATTACTTCTCCCAGAAATACCAATAAAATGTCACTAGGTGGTTTAGCTATTCACTGATATGGGGAACCAAATCAATCCCTTCCAATGGTGTTAGGAGGAGCAACCACAATATTTTCCAATAAATCTAAACACCTAGAATAAGAAACGAAGAGGTAAACAAAAATCCTCAATTTGTAAGGTGTAGTGTTTTAAGGAAACCACAAAAATCTAAATATCAAAGTTTTCAACAATCCCCACATAACCCATTCTAATCTATTTCGTAAAATAATTTCTCTATATGAGTTATGAGTTTAGCCCAAATAGCTCCACATAAGGATTTTTGAGGGATGTTAAGGTAATGTTACTTTTTAATCAAATCACCTTCCCCATACTTCTATGCCTCCTCATAGGTGTGAGGAGTTTAAAAGTTCAGAAACAATGGAGGGAGAAGAGTGTGGAAGAATAGTATGAGAATGGGGAGAGGGGGTCGAGGAGAAAGGAATAAAGAAGGGGGAAGTTCTGTTTTTGTTGCTGGGGTTTTTTTGGGTTTGATAAAATAAAAAGGGGGGCATTATTTTTTTTATAATTATCATTGAAGCAGTTCGTTTCATTGTACCCCTCTTTTTCCTTCCTTTCTAGAGTCACTTAGTCTTGCTTATTCCTTAAAGTTCTGTTCACAGCTGTCTTTTGAATGTGTAGGATGTCTGCAGAAATGGTTTCCTGCATTGCAGTGGAGTCCCTGTCAATCTTGGAGAAGATGCACTCTAGAGGGTATGTTGGTAAATCAATTTTTTTTATATTATTCCTTTTCTTATTGATTTGTTTGCCATAATATGAGTGTTTTGATTTGTTATATTTATTATTGGTTTTTAAACATGATATTCTGGTTCCTGTTGTTCAATATAGCTATGTGCATGGTGATGTAAAACCGGAGAACTTTTTACTAGGTCAGCCGTCTACTCCACAAGAAAAAAAACTGTATCTTGTAGACCTGGGATTAGGTTAGTAGGTTCAATTCAAGGGTACACTTCATCCTTATTTACACTTTCCTTTTTGACCTTATTATTAGCACATGTTTTGCAGCTACGAAGTGGAGAGACACCTCCAGTGGGCTGCATGTTGAATATGATCAACGTCCTGATATGTTTAGGTTATCTATTTCCTTTCAATTTTTTTTTCTCTTGAATTCTATTGGTTGATATTATTTTTTTCTCATTTTCTATTATAGCGGTTTTTGTTACATGTTCATGGTTATTGAACTGCTTCAGATTTACATTTGTAATTTTTGTAGAGGGACTGTACGATATGCTAGTGTTCATGCTCATTTGGGAAGAACTGCTAGTAGAAGGGACGATCTTGAATCTCTTGCGTATACACTCATTTTCCTTCATAAAGGCAGGTTACCTTGGCAAGGTTATCAGGTATATTGTGAAATAAGTTTTGTTTTAGCAATTTATTTTGTTCCAAACATCTACCATTTACAATAGCAAGGAAATATTTATTACGTTTCTCCAATTCTCTGCTCTCCCTAAACTAGTCCTCAATAACTGTTTTTTGTTTTGAGAGACACGGTATTCATAAAATATGATCCCAACAAAAGGATAATCTAGTGTGTGCTTTTTTGAAAGAGTGTATTTGAGTTTATTTTATTATACAAACACTTGTGTGTACGGAGTTCTAGAATCTATGATTAATGATTCAGTGTGATATGGCCACCTATTGGTTTGTATCATATGATGAATCTCAAACTTATTTAAACTCTTACAATGCATGAATGAATCCGTGCACAGCTCATGCAATTCAATGTTTTCAGTAATTTTCTATTTTTAGTGTTCTTTTAGCCACTTCTCTTCCTTCCTAACATAACCTTAGATTCTTCAATAAAAGGAATTGAAGAAACATTTCTGAACTTAATGTATTTGATTATTCCACTATTTTATATGTCACCCTCTCATTCAATGCTTACACTCTACTTGATTATTTCATTGCTTGGTATCTATTCATCTAAAATAAATGCTTCATAAACTCAAATATAACCAATACTTTTGTTTTATTAGACTTTTGGCGAAATTGTTTTATCTATTTTTTTAAAATATTACATTGAACACTACCTATGTAATTATCTGTATGGTATATTTTAAGTTATTTTTCATTTTCTCTGAATATTAAATTCAGTACTAATTACGTTTCATGATTCAAAATTCAGGTTGACAATTCATGATTTGAATATCAATTTGATAACCTTGTATGGAAGAGCTTATCAAAGTGACTTAACATGTGTTCAGATGTTATTTTCATCATATTATTTCCATAAGTTTTCCAGCTTATGAAAACAGCTTATAACTTGTATAAAAGTAATTTAACCATATTTCCTCCTCATTTATAAAAGCTAAAAAAATAACTGTTACATGTTACTACCTCCGTTCTCATTTATAAGCAAAAAAATACACTTTCTTGTTGTCAAATGTAAGCAAATTTGAACTATTTTTACTTCATTTCATTTAGTGATTCTTTTCCTAAATACCTTAACTTTGATTAATGTCTGACTTTTGCTTACATCATAGTATTTTTTGTGTGTGTGTTTTACGAGTACATTTTTGGAAAATTATTAAGAGATTAGTAAAATATAATGCACTTAACTGCACTTCTTAATCTGTGAGGTTGTACTCAATAAGAGTTTAGGTAAGGTGTTCAACTAAAAACATAATAATTCATATTGCCGTATTTTTATATATAGAATTTAGGATTTTTCATTATGCTTTTGTAACACTTATTTTAGAAAGGAGAGTGGTGATTGAGTTTTTCTTCATATACTGTTTTAATCTGATTTTTCCTTATTTTTAGGGTGATAACAAATCCTTCCTTGTTTGCAAAAAGAAGATGGGAACATCTCCTGAGATGCTATGCTGTTTCTGCCCAGCTCCTTTTAGGCAGTTCCTTGAGGTTGTAGTGAACATGAAATTTGATGAAGAACCTAACTATTCTAAGTTAATTTCTTTGTTTGATGGTATGCTTGGACCAAATCCTGCATTGAGGCCAATTAACACTGAAGGTGCTCAAAAGGTATAATCATTACTGTGTGATTTTGGAGTATCTGTTTTCCTGAATGATCATTCTTCTATTATTTTTTGTACACGTGTGTGTGTGTCAGTGGAAACTGTATCAAAACAAGTTGAGAGTTTTTCCTGTTTACAAACAGAATTTTCTCTTACTCACTGAGCTAAATGTTCTACTTAGGTTAATTATGTATGTTAAATGTGCAATTGTAATCGAGTGTGCCACAAGCAAATTTTATTAGAAAACCTTATAAGGCTTAATGGGCTGGGCTGAAGTTTCAGTAATTTTACCCACTGACAGCCATTGCACTATGCAAGTCTTGTTAGTAAACAGCCCCTTGGCCTAGTGTGCGTGAGCTGAAGTACCAGTATCTCTTGTTGAAATTATAGGGTTTTAGGTATGAGGGAACAAAATGAGATAAAAGAGATAACCTAAGGTACTCTAAACTACTGTAATATTTCCATAGGATAATGGAAATTCTACACACATTGTATCATTCACCCTGTGTGTGTGGTAGGACTGGGCATATATACAGAACTGTAGTACAGCTAATAGTAGGACATATGACAACCCTGTTTGTGGTGCAGCCTGTCCTACTAACATACAGTAGAGGTCTCTTATCTTTTGGCACTATTTTTATAATCATGAGTTTTGTATGTGTTCATGGTGCGATCCTTTTGTTCCCTCAAACAAAATGTACCAGGTTGGGCAGAAGAGGGGTAGATTGAATATTGAGGAAGAAGATGATTCACAGCCAAAAAAGAAGGTCCGTTTGGGGGTTCCTGCTACACAATGGATTTCGGTTTACAATGCAAGACAGCCAATGAAGCAAAGGTATAGCTGCAGCCACTTTTTGTTGGGGCTTCCTTTAATTGAGTAATTGGATATCTGAGACTTTTTTTTCTTATGCACTTTGCTGATATTAGTATTGTAACAAGAAGGTTTTTGAAGTCAAACAAAATATTTGCTTTTGTTTACATTGTCTCAACCTTTAATTAGATTTCTCTTGTTTAATATCGTAGTGTAGCATATATTTATGTCTAAATGGTACTGGCCCGATTCTTTTTAAGTGTATTTTGGAACCATTTTGTACTGGAGATTTTTTTTGTTATACGTAAGTTGAATCCTAGTAGTTGAACTAAATATGTTATTTCATATTTTGAAGGAACAAGTCACTATATTATTTAATTTATTATTTTTTAATTTTTATATAATATAATACACTTTATTTATTTTTATATTGTATATTATACTTATTTATTTTTATATTATATATTATACTTTATTTAGTTTATAATTGTTTGGTTATAATATTATATATGTTATGCTTTAAATATTTTATAGTTAATACTATTAATTTTTTACTCTTTTTATTATTATATTATATAATTAGTAGCAATTGTTGGTTAACAAGTAAAGAATTCATCCATACCTTTTTTGTTAAACAGACCCAATGTTATATTGGACTTGAATAAGATACTAAGTAATCATGACCTGACCATAATTAAGTCAAGGCTCAAGAAATATTAAAAGAAAATCACATGGACCTTAGTTGTGACCTGACCCACCAGTTCCCTTCTTGCCAATGACTCGTGTGCAGCTTAACCTAATGCAACGACACTGTTGATACATTTAAGGTCAAGTGAAATAATTGTAGTAGCCATGAAATCTCCTTTCTGGAATGTAATCCCGGATCATATTTACTCTTCATTACACATGATGCAATGGGTTCTTCAAGATTGAGTTTTTTCTCTACTCATAAGCATCTGCGACTGTAGACCACAAAATCAGTGTCCAAATGAAGATCCAACCAAACTCGAATAATATGATGTAGAAATATAAACTTGTCGAGTTGACTTGTGATTTTGATAACCATGGTGTTTACCTCTCGAGCATTTGTTATGACTGTCTTTTTGACTTTTGAATTGGTGGTAATTAGGTATCATTACAATGTAGCGGATGCAAGATTAGCACAACATGTGGAGAGAGGGATTGCGGATGGCCTCCTTATTAGTTGTGTGGCTTCTTGTTCCAATCTCTGGGCTCTTATTATGGATGCTGGAACTGGTTTTTCCAGTCAAGTTTATAAGTTGTCACCGTTTTTCTTACATAAGGTGAAATTATTTGATATAATATAAATCAGTACATGCCTATAATTTGTTATTTGTTTTCATATGATGAATCTTGCCAATGCGACTCTCTTTTCAGGAATGGATCATGGAGCAGTGGGAAAAAAACTTTTACATTACTTCTATTGCAGGAGCTAATAATGGGAGCTCTCTTGTTGTGATGTCAAAAGGTCTGTTTTTTAAATTTTTATAAATGATTGATAACAGACTATTTATTACCCCCTTAAAAAGATGGCGTATCTTATTCAATACTATGATGTATTTTGGATTAATTTCAACTTAACCGTAGTTTTCCCACCTGTTCTGAATTTTTGTACTAGTTTGGTGAAGAGACTATATTGTTTCTACGCATGCATTTGGGTTTGTCTGTTTTAATACTGTGAGAAAGGAGTGAACACTGTGTTGTCTCGTTTTGGGTCTGGGTTGGATTGGGGTTTCTGGAAAGAGGTGGAGGGATGGTTGGGGTTTGCATAAGAAAGGATGGGACGGAGGATGTTTAGCCAATGGAAGAGGAGTGCTATTGGTGAGAAGTGAGAGCTGATAGGTTACTGTGGACATGGTTTCCTTTGCTTCTGCTAGTAGCTGATATGATGTGAATAAGTTGAGGGAGAAAGAAAGGGAACTGCTGTGTCTGAACATAAGTGAATCAGCATTACTATAATATTTATACCGTATGTACAGCTAAATTATCAATTTACAAATTGTAGTAGAGCTGTAGTAAACTAATTGAATTACTGCTAGTAGTAATGCTTTTCCTTTATTTGCGAATTTGAGTGAGAGAGAGAGAATGTAGCCTTACATTGTGAAGGGGGATAAACAACATTTCTAAGTATTGACTGTCTTTACATTCTAGGTGAGCTTTGCTTAGTGTGTTCTGTGGACAAAGATTTTGAATTTCTGCAGATCTCTACTTACAAGCACTCTGCTGTTGCTAAATCTAATTTTTGGTGATGTGTGGTATAACTTACGCAGGCACACACTATACACAACAATCATACAAAGTAAGTGATTCATTCCCATTCAAATGGATAAACAAAAAGTGGAGAGAAGGTTTTCATGTGACCTCAATGGCCACTGCTGGAAGTCGCTGGGGTGTTGTTATGTCTCGAAATTCTGGATACACTGATCAGGTTTGTTGTTTATATTGTACTTCTGTATGATGTTACGAAGTTTTTCTCTGATAGTTGTTTTTCTACCTTCTGAATGTTTGTATATTATTGAATAAACCTGTGTACATTAAGATTCTTTTTTCTTGGTAGTAGTAATAATTGTCCAAAATTAACAGAATTTTAACAAAAATTTATCCATTTTCAAGAGCTGCTGGGAAATTCAAAGGGCTAGTGTTCTCATTGAACTATTTTGGTTTTTGTCAAAAAAATTCTGGCTAGCTAACATTTTCCTTTTTCATTAGTTCTAATGTTTAGCTTTGTTGACAAACTGCAACCATAAGAATCGCCTTGACAATTTAAACATCTCAAGATTGCTTGATACTGATGTCTAAAATTCAATTGGTTCATTTTATCTGGTTAAGTTAGAGGGTAAAGAAATATATAATATGATAACTCATCTCATGTTGGGTCCGAAATGCATTCATGCTTTCTTTCTATTAGAGTTTGGCTCGAATTTTTCTTCTGAAATTGGATATTTATGTTGCATATTGCTCATATATATTCATTGTTTTTCTCTAATGGTTTTGTATAAAAACTCAGCTTCTTTTTTTGGTTAAAATAGTCTGTAATGCAATTATTGAATGTCACTGGATCTAATACTTGTTCTGTAACCATCCATCTTCTCCATGTAGGTTATTGAACTTGATTTTCTCTATCCTAGTGAGGGAATCCACAGAAGATGGGATAATGGTTATAGGATTACAGCAACTGCTGCTACATGGGATCAATCTGCTCTGATACTGAGCATTCCTAGGCGCAGGCCAGGTGATGAAACCCAGGAAACTCTGCGCACATCCCAATTTCCAAGCACACATGTTAAGGTAATGGTTGTTGAATGAAGTAGTTGATTTTGTTTGTAAAGTTGTTAACGAGACTGATGTTTTAACTTGAGTTCTGTTTGTGTACAGGAAAAATGGTCAAAAAACCTTTACCTTGCTTGTTTGTGCTATGGACGCACAGTATGCTGATTTGCTCTGTAGGCGAAAGCATTTTCGAGTATTTTATCCTGCACCGCACAAATCTTTTGCGCCACCTCCTATTGGTTCCGGGAGCGATTTTTTGTAATGTATTTTTTACATTCCAAAAGGTCCATTCTTTCCGAAATAAATGGGAAGTGGCAAAAGAGATTTAGGAAGTTGGATCTAGTATTTTGTTGTCTGTAAAATTATACATTTTCTAATGGCCCAATCATGTAATAACTTGGCAGATAATTGTTGTATCTATTACAAGTTCCTTGGGGTAGGGAATGTGGCAGTTAATGTATACAGCTTAGCTTTATATGTTACTCCAATATATGTATATGGCTTTATCAAATTTTTTGTCAAGATTGTTTCCCTCCACTCTTAATAAAACTTTGTATGGCTATTCCCTGTGAATAAAAAGGGTCCTATAGTTATAATTTCCCTCACGCATGCCATACATATGATTTTCTGTGTATCTTTACAACAAATGTTTTTTTTTTTTCTGGTGTTGAATCCATGAAGCAAACAAACCTGTTCTTCCTTTCATTTTTTGGATTTCCATGACCATGTTTGTGAAAATAACCATGGCAAAGTCCTCCTTTCATTATTTTCTATCTTTCTGTAGTTATAAAATATACTGCATTTTCTTTACTAGTTACTACTTACTGTTCAATATCCTTTCATGCATCACAGTGATACTAGGGACCTTTCTGCATAAGACTTGTTATTCTATTCTAATTTTTTTAGTTAAAACATTTTAATATAATATATTCAGGATTTTGTGGTAAATATATTTAGATAGAGAATTTAAAATAAAATAAATTTAAAATTTTAGAAAGTATTTAATTACACAAAGTTATAGAATTTCAAATTTTAAGCAACTTAAAATTCTCATCAATACTATCCTATAACTTGCGTGTAACTCTTCCAATGAATATATAACTTCAAGTATATGTAGAATTGTTTTATAATGATAGTGCTCAATTTTGATTTATTATTGCTAGTGATTTTTATATTACATTTTAACTAAGCTTGTTGGTACAACAATAAAACAAATTAATATCCTTTTATATTTTTATGTACACACAAAAAGGAGACTCGCACGAACTGAAAAAAAAAAAAAATATATATATATATATATATATATATATATATACTGAAATATAAGGAGTATTACTTTAATATAAGAATATAAAAAGTAGATAAAGTTAAATTATTGTTTTAAAAAAATAATGAAATCAGTTTATAACTTACTAAAACAAATAAGTATTATACATAGTAAATTGAATTTTATTGTTTTTCTGAGTAGACGTATGACAATTCATCTAAGCTGATTATTTAGAAAATGATAAAACTTAAATCCTTGTCCAATTCTACCTTAACCACGTATATCAAATTCAATCAAATAAAAATGTTATCTTATTATATTTTTAGTTTTAAAATAAAAAAAACTAAAATAAGAGAAATATATAATATAGCACTAGTGCAATTTTTTTATTTATTTCAACACTATATTTAATACATTTTTACGATCAAATTTTTAACATTAAATTTCTCTAAGAGGACGGTTATTTGGTATAGTCTCCTTACAACAAAACACTTTGTGTAAGAAGGCGGCTATACTAAATAGTCGTCCTCTTATACTCTTTTTTTATCCTAACTTAGAGCGCGTTACTTAAGCTTTCATACTTTCTTTCTCTAACGTTTCGTTTTCTCTAGCGCTTCGTCTTCTCTAGCGTTTCGTTTCCTCTTTTGTTTTTCTGCTCTGGTGCTTCTTCTTCGAGTCTGCTTTGTCTTCTTTTGTGTCACTAGTAACTTCGTTTCGAGCTCTCTACTTCTTTTTCACCATTGTTTTTTGTTATTTTTTTGTTTTTCTTATTTGTTTCTTTTCTGCCATTGCTCGAAGGTCACAATTTGTACTGTTTTATTGTCTTCAATGTTGGTGTTTCGGTTTTCACTGTTCTCTATTTGTTTCGTCGTCGTTGTCGCGCCGTTCTTTACTACCACCGTTGCCTTCACGCACAAGGTTTGTGGTGCTTTAAATTTGTTTAATTTTTTTAATGTTACTAATTTGTTTATTTTTTATAATTTATATTATTTTTGTTTTTAGGTTAGAATAGACTTATTAAATTATTAGATGGTAGATAGATTTATATTATTTAATATTTATAATTAATTTAATGATTTTTAATTTGTATATTTAGTATTTATTATTAATTTATATTATGTTAAGTGTTAGGTTAGAATAAAATTGTGTGTTGGTATTGAGTATGATGGTGTTCGACCCTCAGCAATTGATACTTGTTAGTATTGATGGCGAGAGTGTTGACCCTCGACAATTGATACGTTTTGGTATTGAGTCCGATGATCTTCGACCCTCGTCAATTGATAAATGTTGGTATTGAGTTCGAGGGTATTCCATCTTTGACAAATGTGAGATTTCACACTTATTAGTAAACACCTGAATGACTACTACTTAATATAATGAATTGAAATTAGATTAATTTTGTTCGCATAAGTAATTAGCACGAAAGACGAGTAGAAGAAATTTATACAACTTTTTCATTATATTAATTTACAAAAAAAAAAAGAGTAACCAAAATTCATTAAAAAAACACAATTTTTTCCTATTCAAAACTTATTATTTATATTATTGTTTTCAGTTTTATATTAGTAACAACAAATCAGAATTAAATCTTTACTAGCATTGAGAATGAAACAGATGACGTAATTGTTTTAATATAATTATGTTTATTACGTTATAAATTTGAATTTATTTAATATATTTTTTGATGTAAGTAAATAAAATAGATAAAATCTATATTGCATGAACATTTTTAAAATACTTTTACCATGTTGCATGACATTTGTAAATTACATGATATTTGAAAAAAAAAGAAAAAAAAAAGAAAAAAAATTACATGACATTTGTCAATTTAACTATTATGCAGGCTATGTTTTTCACAATATATTAATAGGGACACTTAAGGTAGACATTATAATATAATGGAATCCCTTTATATATATATAGTTTAATATTATTCTTCTTATTATTATTATAATTAACTACTACTACTATTATGATTATTATTAATATTATTTCTATTATTAATAATAATATTAATATTATTGTAATTATTATTAATATTGATATAAAAGAAAAACAAATATAGCATTATAAACACATCCATCCATGTTTATTAAGAAGCTATACATAGAACACACATTTAAGTCATGTAATATGTTATAATGTATACAAATATTATATAATATTTAAAGAATGAATGGGGACTCGAATTATCTATATTACCTGAAGTTATGACAAATGCTTTCATAGCTCAGTTGGTTAGAGCACCCGTTTAGTAAGCGGGAGGTCTTGAGTTCAACTCTCAATGAAAGCATATTTATTAATTTATTTTTTAATTCTAACACAATTTTAAAAGGTATAGTTCCAAAAGAATCTCAATGACTGTTTAAATATTTTAAAACAAATTTGGAAAATAAAAGAACCTAACGAATCACTTTTACTCAATAACTTATTTTTATGGATGTGCACATTATCAATGTATCACCTATCTGAGTTCCAACAGTATGCAATATAAAGGTTGATTTTTTGCTAAATTTTGCTCATCTAAACTCACATGTAACTTAATAGAACAGTTCAGTTCAGAGTATTCCCTTCCATTTTGAAGTAAATATCCAGCATTTTACTGGTTGAAGATACAATGGTTTTATATATAGAAGGTGGTGTTAGTGGAGATCAAAACCAAGCAGGGTGATATCATGTAGTTGGTGTCCTTCCACATGATTCTCCGTTGCCTCTATCAATTATGTAATAAATAATTTGTAGAAGGAACTAACTACAAATACAGGGATGCTGCAAAGACAATGTCCCTCTTGATCATGGACACAGCTTCTTCAAACTTTGCCTCAAGTTGAGTTTCCCCAATTGACTTAGCTGCTGCTATTAATTGCTGAAGAACTTCCTCAAGTCTTCTAATTGCTCTAATCAAGCTACCTTCAAAGACTTGTGTGATTTCCATGATCTCATAGAACTTAGAACCTTTCGCCCAAGCATACACAGCCTCCATAATGTCAGGTCTAAACGACTTGACAAAACTATCAACATCAATCTCCACCTATTTAGTTTTTAAAAAAAGGCAAGAAAAAGAACTTGTTAATGCATTTTACAACTAAAAAAACGAGACACTTTAGAAAGCTACAAGATAGTAAACAGACAAATATACAGTATTCAAGGAAAAGCAGTGTATTGGACCCTGATAAGGGAGAAAAGGATATACCCAATTCCTTTTCAGAAAGCACTGTATAAAAGTATCTAAACATTAAATATTGTTTTCCAAGTCTACCCTTAATCACTAATATTGAAAAGATAAACTAAAAAAATTTATAGGATTTTCAAATAAAGGCAATTTTGGAGAGTATGGGCCTTTTCTTAAAAATATTTAAGACCTTTAACCAATTTAAACAAACTTCATCTATGCGAATTAATTAAAAATGATTTATAATAAGGAATGGAGGGTGTGTATAGAATGGCTTAGACATGAGAAGATAACTAAGGACCTAACTCAAAATTAAGTGTATCAAAGGAATCCCATAACATATGGAAAAGTAGTAGACAAGTCCACTATTTTGCCCAATCAAGTGGAACCATAACTGAAAATCTGATCAATTTGCATTGGAAAAAAAATGAAGTGATCAAATTGACAACAAGGTTTTCCTAATCATCCATCCTCAAAATGGAACTAACTTGCATACAACTTTTCTAATTTTCAGCTGATACAATAATTGACCTAGATTTTCACAAATAAACTTGAAAAACAATGTTCATGCATTTAGACGCCAGATATTTATTCGGTAATTACCTTGCACTCAAGCTGAAGTTGGGCAACTCTCCGAGCAATGTCTTGTAATTGCATAAAAAGCAGATCAAGTTCTTCCCGAGGTTTGGCAGCATCATGGATTTTTTCTTGCCAGACAAGACAAGAAAGGAGAGAAACCATCTCTTCCACCTTTATGTCCTTAAAGACACCATTGAACATTAATTCTGTTAGGGTCAATTCATCTGCACTACTAATTTCACAAGCAACCTTCCCTTTTAACTCCACCACATTGTCACTAGTAGCATATCTGCAATGAAGATTTGACGTGAATATCCTTTTCATCAACAGAAGTTAATCAAACAGGGCTGCTGAAATTTTCTGATAGAGAGAAGCATATATAAAACCTATACAAAATTTGCCAAATTCACAAATTTGACCTTAAAAGTTGGCTGTAAGAGATTAAGATCTATTTGATAGTTTCTAAGAAGTATTCTGTCACCAAATACATATGAAACTGCTGATGTAAAGATGGTTCAGTGTCTCTAACTTAACAAGGTTAAAGCAAAGAAAAGTTAAAAAGTACATGCAAAAAATCAAATCAGCAAACCATTCTGTACTAACATCCACTGTGCTGCATTTCTTTAGTTAGGGGGGGACAAGAAATACTACAAGAAAAAGAGAATAGAGGATGACTAATCCACCTTATCCAGAGGGGGGGGGGACTTCAAATGGAAAAGAACCATATGGTTTTTTGTTGCGTTTGTACACAAAAACTGAGATATTATTTCAAGGGAGCAATTAATTCTTTTCAGGACTACTAGGTAGAAACTTTTGATATAAAAAGGTTGCAGCCTAACAATAAAAAAGGAAGGGTAGGGAGCGAAAGAAGTACTAGACAAGTTTCTTTACCCAAGCCTCCGAAGAACTCTCTTTCTCGCTTTAAGTTCATCCTTGAAAGCTAAAGCAGAAGAAGATCTTAATGTTTTCTTAATGGACTTTATCTTTGCAGTCAGTTCTTGCTTCCTCTGTAAGACTTTCAGTTTCTGTTTTATAAGTGGTGACTTCGCAATTTCATGCTTTTCAAATAGGCTCTCCAAAGCTTCTATCCTACGAGATGCTTTTTTATATGAGCTGCTTTGAATCTGATAAAAAAATCAAAAGGATGATTGTGTAATCAGGAAAGATTCAAAAGGAAAAAAAGAACAAATGAATACATGAAATACCTTCATGTCTTCTTCGGGATCTAGAAGGGGCAATCCTTTCTCACCAAATCTAGAAAGAGTTTCCAACACTTTCTTCAGTGTGTTTTCTCGTGCTTCCAATGGCAAAAGATCCTTCGGTATAAATAAACGCAGACTACTTATCGTATTGACCTGTTACAGTAAAACACAAAATTTTTATTAATCATAGTTAAAAAAAAGTATATACTATTACATTAAAATCAACATTTTAACAATGGTTTGGATAATATCAGATCACAAATACTGAATTTAAATTCCATATAAATTTCAAAGGAACTTCTAAAAAGTAAAAATTTAAGCATCTAGTGTCAAAAGTGTATTTTGTAATGATGTTTTCGTAGAGTAAACAAAATCAACAAGTTAAAAGCAAGAATGTCTATTTGGATAATAGGTATGGAAGGACAAAAGCTGAGAACAATGACAGAAAACACTTCCATCCACAGAATATGTAGAAGAAAGATTTAAATGTAGTCATCATATGCTTCCTACACTAGTTTTTTTTTTCTTTTCCCCTTGTGTTTATTCTTATTAAAAAAAGGTTCCACCTTTCCCTTTCCCTCCAGAACTCCACTATTGAACATACCTTAAAAGAAATATTTAAGAATTGATATGGAATAAAATACATGGTTAAACTACTAATTAATTGCGGGTAGAGAAGCTGGCTACTTGTACTGCAGCCTAAGTGAAGGCCACGAAAGTCACAGCAAGATCCCTAGTCTTGTTCTTAGAGGTAATGTGTAGATCAGTTTTGAACTGAAACATTATGAGTAAATAGCCAGTCCTCTCTGTAAAGAAGGTTGAGTTGTGGTTACAGATGTGATACAAGGAGTCACAAGGGTGGGGTGGTGGCTGGTAGATAGGCATGATGAATGCATTCTTTTGTCCAAGCTAAGGCACAGACATTTCTGGTAAATTTAAGCGTCATTGGTGGTTATTCCAATTCTTATAGAGAGGTGATCTATTCTGCATTCACATTGTTCTGAAGTGCAACTACAAAATACAAATATGGTCGGAGCAATTCTGTGTTTTTCAAGTGAAAGATGTGTTAATTTGGGCTTTGCTATTCTGTTGTCCAGGGAGATTCTAAGTCAAAGATGAAATACTATGATCTCTCCATCTCATGTTTCTTCCATTTTCCACTTCTTCAGAACATTACTGTTTTTCAACCATAATTAAACCATCCGACAGATTGGAAAGATCATATTCTGTTTAAGTACAATCTGATAAAAGAAATCAAAATTTTAAAGTCCCAACTTTGCAGATACATTACATCTGTTAAACAGTTTAAAAATACTTACCTGAGAGATAGGAACTGAAACCACTAGAGGTTCTCCAACTTCTTTAAGAGGAACGATCTTAATAGATTTTTTCCCAATGTTATCTTTCTTCACAACACATCTTGTAAGAATATCAAGATTGTAAGATGCGTCCTCAGGTTTTACACTTGCATCATCTGAAATTTTCATTATTACTTTTATGATATAAACAGACTAAAATTTCAACATACAAAGGTGTATATAAATCACTAGAAATCATTTAAGAATTCTCACCATCAGAAACACTCTTTACCCTTTCAAAATTAACGACCAACCCCCAAGTCAACTGGTCCTCGATAAAAATGGGGGTTAGATCTTCATTACTTGAAGTGCATTCAAGTGAAACAAGCCTCCCAGGCTGTAGAAAAGGTAAACAGTGCCTTGGAGATAGCACAATGTCACGGACCTCCTTATTCAAATTCCTGTGCTGCTCCAGCAGATTGAAATAATCCTTTAAACTGTTTTCTTCTTCAATAAAAATTGATTCCCTCTCTTTTTCAAGCACCTTTATTTGTTTCTGTAATGACAAAAAACAGAGAAAAATTATATTTTTTTCTGTCTGAATCAAATTTGCCAATTTCGAGTTTAATAGTAAAAAGAAATACTTTAAACCCACAATCATAAAGAATATTGTATGCATCAGAGGTAACTTAAATTTTATAGAGATAGCAAATGATCTGCATAACCTTATCACACTACAGAACACCCAAACCCACAAAAATAACAGCTCTTATTTCTAGCCTTATAAATTTAAACAAACCTCAAGATCAGGAATGGCACGATCAGCTTGGAACTGAAAAAAAGAATTACGGAGCAATTTTTCAGGATCACCATCTTCACACCGCATTTGGTTTAAAATCATGTTGTAGCTTAAATGAAAGGCACTGAAACGCAAGGGAAGGCCAGTGTAAATGTCAGAGAATAAAGATAATTTATTTATGCAAGCTACAATATGAAAAATAGAAAACATATTTTTGTGTGTGGATGAATATCATCAAAAGCTCATGTTATCATGCTTTAGATTTTAAACAGTCTCCATTATGGCATTATCTTTTATGCCACAAGTTACATCACCATAACAGTTAGATATAATGGATGATTTTCCAATTACCAATAAAACCTATATTGCACTTAGTTTCAGTTACTAACCATCAAGGTCACTCTCACAATAAGCTGTCACAGAAAAATAAGGAGTGTAAGATATGTATGTTTCTATTATTATAAGATTTTTCATCTGTAACTTGAAGTGATATTATTTTGTATATCAATAAAAGCTTGTAAAAAAGTTATTTTGCTATTATTCAGGAAACTGTCTAAACAAGAAGCTAACTCCATTCTTCACCTTTTGGTTTATCTCTCTCTACTTAAAGAGATAATTACCAAGCTGGAAATTAGCAGGTTTTTTAAATGAGTAGGAAAGCTAATAACTGGCAACATATAAGGCATCAATAAGTAAAGAGTAGAACGTTCATGAATTAATTTAAAAATGCATAAAGCATAATTATTTATTTTATAAAAGAATAAAATCATTAAGACAGAGAAGATGATTATAAAAAATTAGGAGGATATGAGATCCTCCTTAAAAAATAAATAATGAAACAAACAATTAGAACAAAGCAAACATTAAAGATGTAGAGTGCAAAATCCCTCAGTATTTGTAAGAGAAACTCTCACAGACACACACACCACATGAGCTTGACATCAAGTGGAAGTCAGATGCCTAATCTATACCAAAGAAGCTTCTCATCAAAAGAAATCTCAAGAAGCAGGATTTGTCAAAAACACAGCACGCTTTTATAAACCTTAAGAAGATTTAAATATCTTGATATAAATTGTCCTTTAAATCCATGTGCCATAAGATAAAAGGTCCCAGACTATGCCCTACCTAACCCAGCATTCATCAGAAACACTGAAGAGTTTATGCCACTAATAAGTACTGGATAGTGATGTACACCAACAAGAAATCCATTTTGCAAAGTTTCATTATCATTAAGACTATATATCTCTAACAAAATGGACCCGTAAACGATTATCTTGCAGAACCTTGTAAGATAAGAAACTCTTTAAAATTAGATTAAAACAACAATTTACCTGTTTAAACAATCGGCAGCCCCTTTAACCATGTTTTTAGTAGTAGAAGGCTCCATCTTCTCATCAACCATGAGGATACATATACCACGTTCATCAATGCCTCGTCGACCAGCACGACCACTCATTTGAATATATTCTCCACTGGATATCCACCTAAACTTGTCCCCATCAAATTTGCGGACATTTGTGAAAACAACAGTTTTTGCAGGCATGTTCAAACCAATGCTGAATGTTTCTGTGGCAAACAAACACTAAAGAGAAATATTTCAAGTTAGAATCGTTAGACTTTATAGTTTCAATCAGACAAGGATGGTTAAATGTATCAATAATACTAAGACCAAAGATGAAAAGAAAATATATTTGCTCCTAAAATACAATAGTAATCACAGAAGGATTAAAAATTATGGACAACAATTTAGCAAAAAAAAGGACAGGGAACCCCTAACTAGTATGAGATTTTAAATTCAAGCCATGTGGCTTGACAACAAAATAACATTTTATAAAAATACCCACTTCTAGATTTATATAATTAACTAATATAGGGGCGGATACAATATGATGCCTGCAAACAAATTGCTATAATTGTTATTAACTAATCAACCATTACCACTAATAAACTTGTTTGCCAGCATGTAGTTATGTTTTTAACTGAGGTACGTAATTTTATGCTTTTAACTAAGGTGTGAACACACAGTTATATCACAGGTTCATGGCTTATACAGATGAAAAAAGTATTCTATCTCATGATTTCTTTCCACAAACCTTTATTAGCCCTTCTTGAAATAAGATCTCAATCACTTCCTTTAGAATTGGGAGTAAACCAGAGTGATGTACTCCTATTCCACGTTTCAGCAAAGGCAACATGTTCGAAACCTGAAAATAAATAGAAAAAATAAGGAAACCTTAAAAGTGACTCAACATGCAATGACATTGATATTATTGTATTTCTAGACAGTTAATCAGAAAGCAACAGGGTTATGAAAGGACGAGCTTAAACATCAAACAAGTTTAGAGAGGATTCAGCAACAGGTAATGTTTCCTGCTAGAGGTTTTCCTCAACCATACAATCTTTCTCCAATCAACATTATTCCCCCATAAACAATTTTAAATGTCCTCATTAAAAGTGGAATTTACACTTCAGGAACAAAGGTGGGTGAGTTACAGTCCCTTTACTCGGGTTAGACTGCTATGCCTGTCCTGACAAGAACTCAGCTCATGGACTCTACTGACTTTCTTCTTAAAACACTTCACCAGAGTCCATTTCCCTAACCAGAAAAGATTTCTTCTTGAAAAAATTCTCTCTAGATAGAAATCCAAAGCTCCAGCTGATGCACTTTCTCTGTACGGCAGCGCTTAACATAACATGAATAAAAAACGATACTAGGTTTGCGTTTGGCTAATTTTTTTTTTGAAGAAACAACCACTGATTTTGAGATTTTGAGAAATAAGAAATTATTTCCTAGCTTTAAACAAAATCAAACATGCTACAACAAACACCTTTTCCATGAACACTGGATATTCCTGCCTACCCTTGAGCAGTCCTACTTCTATCTACCTACTTTTAAATACTTTGGCAAAATGTCTCCTTTAATTTTTTTTTATGGTACTTGGGATGCCAGCATAGTTGAGATGCCAAATAACATAGTGATGCTTTGACACTTCCATCTTTTGATAAAGAAACTAGAATTACAACGACAAAAGTATCTCACTAGGAGAGGTCATTCATATGGAACACATGATACCATTGAGCTCGGCTGAATACCAAATTCTCAGGGAGGAAAGCAAAACTGCAGAGGGATAATATATCCTCCACAACAGAAAAAAAAAAAAAAGATTCAGAATAATAAAGCTGCTGAATCTCCCTGTACATATGAGAAATATCAGATGGAAACTTCCTTCAAACAACCATGTCAAAATTTAAATGCTTGACTTGAAAATATAATCCAATATCGTCGTCGAGAAATAAAATGTTGAATTTTGAATCACAACTACATCAAAGCTTGTCTAACAGGGACTTTGTTAAGCTCCCTAATAGTCCAGGCCTAATACTCCCATGACATTCTTGTTTTCTTCAATTATAGGGTGTAATACAACTCAAATGAAAATAGAGCTTTGTTTCAACTTTTTCCTCACCAAAGAAGGGCCTTGAGTTAAAATCAATAAGAACCTCTACTTATTTATTTTGTTGAATAATTCTAGAAATGAGAAGGGCTAAAACTCAGCAATATGCATATGCAGTGGTATTTGCCCCTGAGAGGTGGGGAGAACACCAAGTTAAGGAAGTATCTTGCCTGGGGTAGTTTCTTATCATCATCTGAAAGCATGTCCATAGCACTAGAAAATATTTGTTCTATATTCTCCTTTTCATTATCCCCATTAAGATCCATTTTTGCCATCTACAGAGACAAAAGGACATTAGAGATAGTGTCACATAAGAGAGAACGGAAAGAAAATAAACGGAGTTTTTGATAATGAACAGCAAGTTGAACTTTACCTGCATTGCAAGAAGCTCACACTCCCTTTTGCTAAAGCTGAACAGTATCACAGGATCATATTGACGCTGAATGATCATTTTCACCATCTTGAATATGTCACTTTCTTCACCAACTCTACCCAGCACCAAACCCTTTTGCCGCTTCCCGTTCTCTTTTCTCTTATCACCCTCAGTGGCAGGGACAAGAGCATTCAAAGATTTCTGAAAGCTGTCTTCGCGAAATTTTCCCTTTTCATCCACAACCAGATATAGACCATCACCTCCAGAAGGAAAAATGTAATGTTGAAGGGGTGTTGGTCGGTAATCAGTATACACAACATGACAAGGTTGTTGGTGCACCTGCAAGTAAGCAAAAAGCATTAGAGAAAAAGCCCACAAAACTAATGTAATAAAGAGCAAATCAATCCACGACCTTTGCCACCCAATCAGCAAATTCCTTGGCATTGGGGACAGTGGCAGACAGGAACACAAAACGCGAATTCTTGGGCGACAAAACAATACTCTCTTCCCAAACCACGCCTCTCTCACGATCACGCATGTAATGCACCTCATCAAAAACAATCCAAGCCACCTCCCTAGTGATCTCAGACCCTTTGTACTGCATGCTACGCCAGATTTCCGTAGTCATGACCTGAATCAATTAAGTTTCAATTTAGAGACAACATATGATTCCATATTAAGGAAAACTAAAAGCGGAAGAGAGACGTAAGGCTCTAATAAACCGTCTGTGACCACCACAACACGTGATAAAACAGCGACGGTATCCGCAATTTAAAACCATGGAGCAGCGTACCTACCAGACAAGAAGCATTGGGATCAATGGTGACGTCTCCGGTCATCAAGCCAACGTCAGAAAATTCTTCCTTAAATTCTCTGTACTTCTGGTTGCTGAGAGCCTTGATAGGGGAAGTGTAGATGACGCGCTGCCCATCTCGGAGGGACATAGCAATAGCATACAACGCCACCACAGTTTTGCCAGCAGAGGTATGTGCAGACACCTAAGTTAAGTTACACAAACAGCTCCAACAGTCAGAAAATCAATCATCAGAAAACAAAAACGGAAAAGAAACTAGAATTTCGTTTGAATGGTGACCATGACGGACTCGCCGTTTTCGAGGCAAGTGATGGCTTGGGACTGAAAGGGATCGAGAGTGAACGGGAACTTCTTGGCGGGTTCTGCGTGCGTTTGAGTGGGCGGAGAAGAAGGGTGGGTGTAACCG
Source organism: Phaseolus vulgaris (assembly GCF_000499845.2). Classification (NCBI taxonomy): domain Eukaryota; kingdom Viridiplantae; phylum Streptophyta; class Magnoliopsida; order Fabales; family Fabaceae; genus Phaseolus; species Phaseolus vulgaris. Next base: position 247,491 of record NC_023752.2, read on the forward strand.
TGTGGATATGAGACATGGTGCACACAATCGTGCAGTGGCTGCGAAGCTGAAGTTGAAGACTCTTCTGGCGACTTTCTCTTCAGTGACCCCATCGTTGGTTGCTGAACTACCATGCCTTCAATCTCCATCTTCTTCTGCTCCTACTTCTGACTCGCAGCAAGTACACAAGAGTAAGGAAGAAGAAAGCTTAAACCCTAAACCTAACGCAGAGAAATTTCAATACCTGTAACCGTGTGGGAATACTACGCGCCGCCACACAACACAGCACAACACAGCACAACACAGCTTCAATGCCTTCTAATCGGCGGCGAAAGACGGCGACAGTGTTAACACTGTCAAATAAATGGGGCTCCAATTGCTCCGCCAAATAAATATAAAATGTTAACTCCGCGCCCTAAAATGTTTTTAATAAAAAATAGTATTATTTTCCACGTTAAAGATACGTTAATATTACTGATCTTTTTTATCGCGTGTTTTATATATATATATATATATATATATATATATTTTTTTTTTTGTTAATTCAAACAGTGAGAAACTTTATTTTCTTATATAATCTATATCTTACCTATATACCTATATAAATAATTTTTTTCTGATTCTATTTATATAGAATTTTTTTAAATAACTGCTTTTTTTTATACTGTATTTAAACTTTTTCTCGTTATATCCTTATTTAATATATTTCATTTTATTATACAATAAAATATTTTATCATTTCATATAAATTATTTAAAAATAAAATAAAATATTTTTAAAAATTAATATTAATTGACAGTTTTTATATACAAACTAATTTCTCTATTATTTTCTTATTTTATTTTTTAAGACAATAGAAAGAAAGAAAGAGGTAGTATGAGAAAGTTCTTACACCAAATTTCACATATCAAATAAAATAATCTTTATTCTTAATCATTCTCTTCACTCCATTTCCAACTTGAAAAAAAAAAGTCTAATCAGAGAAGAAAAAAGGTTGATTAATCAATTTATTAATTTTTTTTTACATATTATTTTTTCTTTTCAATTTTGACTTATCTAAAATTATTTGTGTGTATATATGTTAAATTTCCATCATAATAAAAGTTGAATAAAAGAAAAAAATGGAGATTAAGTAATTAATCACGACTAAAATTCATTAAACTAAAAAATTACGTGGATTAAGTATAAAAAGTTCAAAAAAAAATTCCCAACAAATTCAAGGATATTTCTTCCTGCACCCCTACATTTTTTGAAATACAATAATTATCCTTAATAATTTTGAGTGATTTTAGAATAGGGATTACATAAGAAAAAAATATTTTCAAAATAGGAGTTTGATAAACAAAGTATGTTTATGAAATAGGAAATCTAAAAAATCATTTTGAAATATTCTTACCATAACACATTTTTTTTAATATTCAAAATGAAATTGATAAAATGTGTTTGAAAAATATTCCAAAAAATTAATCTGGAAGTTATTTTTAAAAAGAGTAAAATGATCTTTTATGGGATGCAGGAGAAAGATCCAAAACTAAAACTCACATTCATCCAAATGCCATTCAAAATAGTAAACTCTATTTATTGATTTTTATTTATATATTCACCCTAGTCATGCCAAAAAAATAATCCAAAGAAGGTATTGTTAGAAAGTAATAGAAATGAGGTAACTAAGAAACACATAACATCAAACACATTTAATGAGTATCGTTAAGATCAATAAGCATAATCATTTCCATATGAAAAGGTCCATTCTGGTCACCAGCCACTACTGTTCCTTTCCATCTCATTTTATCAGTTATTTCCTTTACTTTAAGGATCACATCTCTTTCATCTCTAATGATCACAGCTCCTTTCGGACGAACTATTCGATGCATCTCCAAAACAATGTCACCTATGTCACACCTACAACAGATCAACAAACATTACTATGATACGTTGATAATCATACACCAGATTACAACTGAAAAGATATATCGGTTAAATCATAGTTGTAAACTGATATTTTTCAATTTGCAGTTATCAGAGTAACATTTTCGTATCTAAACTTTGTGAAACTGATGTAGTTTCCTACTTGTCCATATACATGCTGAATAGACCACTGGCATGTATCAAGTCATATGTTCGAGGGTATGTAGAAAAGGGCTCACACCTGCAGCAAGCAAGACAATGTTGTTCATTCATTATTCACACACTCAGATGCAGACAGAGACAGAAGTAAATATACATGTCACAGAATAGTAGTAGCTAAAGAACTCTGAGGATCATTTTTACAAGTAACTTATGTAGATTGAAGAAAAAAGGAGAATTGGGAAAGGAATGTGCACACCAATCCATGTAAGTTCCTATAAGGCCTCGTTCATAGATAATGCCAAGATTGCTGCTTTTTGCATCAAAGGGAACCACATTCATAACCCAAACAGGATATTTCACCATTGCAGCTGCAAATCCTCCAAAGCCAGCATTCATATCCATAACATTTCTGTATTTACCAGAAGAGATGGATTTTAGCATGATCTCATAATCAGACACTCTTCTTTTCCATCTTTGATTATCTTTAATGTAGGCTTTGAGTGTGAATCCGTCATCATTTTCATTTCCAACCCTTGGTGGAACAGTTTCCAACCTCATAGGCCATTTCTCAAGAACGCCACCAGATTCTTCATGGACATCTTTCACGTCTGGAAGAGGAAAAATGCATGCAGTCATTTTGGTATACCTGTTGAATGGTTCGTAACTATGAAGTATAAATATAATACAAGGGAAAATGATGAAGAAGTTATGAGAAAAAATGATCACAGAAACCTTAGCAAAACAGAAAAGTCTAAGTTTTTGTATGGATTATGGACAGCAGAAACCTTAGCAAAATACAAATTTCCTTAAACAATGGCACGACAATGAGAATCATGTCCTAACACACAATATTACTTAACTTTTCATAAACATTATTCCCCATGAGATATTTCCTAACAGGACTAAAAATCACACAATTTATTTTTCTCATTTCTATATCCTCTCAATTTGTGAGTTGATGAAATAAAGAGATTAGAAGTGATATATTTACAACTTGCATCAATCTACAATTCTATTTTTTCATACAAAACTTGCACCAGTTTACGAAAATAACATTTTTTCATATCAAAGTATATATTGGAGTAGGTTCTCAAGTATCATTATTGTAAAGAAACTTACCATCCAGCATCAGGGTCAGATTCAGATGAGTTGCAGAACTTGGGGGATCTCAAAGTCTTCAACTTTTGCATGCAACTGATGTGATCTGTGTGTTTTTGCCAGACAGCAATCTGATCTCTCTCAGCAACTTTTTCCCAACACATTTGCTTGGCAAGGTCTTCTATAATATTTTGCTCCTTTTCTAGCACCCAAGGCTCTATTTCCCACGCTTTGTAGTTTACCCTCCAATTTATGGGTGGCCCAGACAGTACCCAAAATCCACCAGGACGCAAAATTCGGTCAATCTCTCTCAGGTATAGCCCATCTTCAACAATTAAAGAAATATCAGAGCAGCATCATAAGTGGAAACCAAGTTCTCTGCAATGAACTAGCTGAATTAATTAAGTGCTGCTTCTTATGTTAAAACACTTAGTTGTGGCATTAAATGAAGCTGTCCAACAGATAAATAATATAAATCCCATGTCATGTGAGATTATTCCATGGTAAGCCAATTAATACTAAGTAAAATGCCCATATCCCAATAAATAGTATAGCCAAATGGAAGAAGAGATTTTTTTTCTGATGCAAACATTTAGTGTCAAAGTGAAAACATTAAAGTTAGTAATACCATAAGCAGTCCATGGGACAAGGCATCTAGAGCAATGAACCATATCAAATGATCTTGAAGGGAATGTTAGCCTGTGAATGCTTAGTACTCCAAGCATTGCAGGGAGTCCCCTTTCTAGGGCAAACTGTACTTGAGATTGATGCTCATCACTTGGTGCTAGTGACATTGTCAAGATATCATAGTCCATCAGAGAAGCTCCAAAGCTTGCAACCTGCAATTATGCATATTTGGAACACACATTCATCACAAGTAATGATAAGTAGGAGTTTAATTTTTATGCATTATCAACATAAAAAGAGCATACTTTAAAAAAATCAGTTTTTATTTAAAAGTAACTGCTGATAAGTACACCCAAAGAGATGGACCAAGCTTCATCAGGCAAAGTGAAAATTTTCCCACATAGAGCTAAAACGAAAATCAATGCAGCTATAAAACCACAAGTTTTTTACTGGGTAATAATTAGTACAATTAAACAGGTTCAATATGAAACACACTAATCAAAACATGAAAGGACATTCAAATCCTAGGTTCCCCATTTGCCTCAAGTTCTGTAGAAGGGGAAGAAAACTAAAAGAATCAGTTTTTCAGTTTAAAGAAGACATGGCAACTCAGCAACTACAAAAACAGTATTTTTCACTATGATAGCAGGCCAAACAAGAGAAGACAAAACAGAGTAAAGATAAAGATAAAGATAAGCCAGCGAAGCAGTTTAAGGAAAGATAGTGGAAGAAAAGAAAAGGCACAAGAAACAATATATATAACTAAGTTAACTATAATTTTCAATTTGATGAAAGATTATGGTTGTTACTTTCAGATAGATATCAGACTTACTGATATGTAAAGTTGATGTTGAGATATCAATTTGCATGAAAGTTTTTATATATAAAAAAGAAGAAGCTAACTATAAGCTCACCCCACAACCAACATCAAGCACAGTTCTGATATTCCCAGATTTCAAAGACACTGGAAGAAGACGGTCTAGAGCATGAACATAACCATTGACACCTTCGGTAAACGAAGTGCCACCTCCTGGAAACACAAAACGGTCACCTTCCAACCTAACCCAATTTTGCGACTTTTTATACTCCACTAGCTTGGGAAAAGGCACGTTACTGAACCATGCAGTGTCCTTGCTCTTAGGCCAAGGAAACGGGGTTTGGTAGCCTGGTGGGGTTGGAATGAGGCACCTCAACCTTTGAGTTCTCTCTGGGCAGTGACGCTCTTTACGGAACCATTTGGCCTTTGGGAAGCGTCTGGCCCTTAGAGGGTCTTGGCATGGACAGTGATTGGTGTAGTTACTTGGGCAGAACTCAAAATCTGAGGGTTGCAAATGCAAGTGTTTGTAGAGGTGAGGCGAAGTGAAGAAAGAGGGAGCAACGAAGATGTAGATGATGAGAGAGACCAAGAGAAGAATGGTGGACAAGATTTTGAGACATGGGTTGTTCGTCTTTACCATCATCATCATCAAAAGTCCGAGGTGGTTTTCTGCTGATTTCTCCAAACTCTTGTCTTGTAACGTGCGTGTTTCTATTTCTATCAATATGTTTATCTATCTATCTATCAGCTATTTATGGTGAGGAATGTGAGAAGAGGATTATCCTATGTTTATCTGTGTTAGCGTGAGTGAGTAAGAAATGAATCCTTGGTTTCTTTCATATTATGCCATGTGAACTCCCAAACATAACCGGGTTCAAATCAAGAGAAAGATTCGAGCTACCCTCGGTCGGTCATTCTGCTCGGTTCCTCCCTTATTGTTAGTTACAGATTGGGATAGTATCGGCAAAAGATACTCTAAGTTTAAGTTAGAATTCGGTATTCGATATAAGTGTTATTAATACATTAATACTGTATGACTATTAATACTATGACGATCTTTGAAATCTGTGACTATTTATATAATTATCATATACTCTTTGTTATTGAACCGAAACAAAAAGTTTGATTTTAGGAGTGCATTACCTGGTGATGATTTTGGTCATGTCTGTCGGTTTAAACTAAGTGTTGTTGAGTTATTAGGATATCGTACCTGGTCTTTAAAATCTGTGACTATTTATATGATTATCATATACCCTTTGTTATTGAACCGAAATAGAAAGTTTTGTCTTAGAAGTGCATTACCTGGTGATGATTTTGGTCATGTCGGTCGGTTTAAACTATGTTGTTGAGTTATATATCGGTGGTTCTTGCTTTTTAGGTTAACAGTGGAATGAGTTTCAGAAGAAAAATAAAACAGAAGAGATGGAGAGAAACAGAGTTTCTGCTTCTAAAATTCTTAATTTTCGGAGACTGCAAAGAATTTTTCATACTTTTATGCTTCTCTTCTGCCATACCAACTTACTTATCTTTTTTCTTTTTTTGAGATCAAACCCTTCTTAATTATAGAGTAACTCGAATCATATATATAGCCATTTTAAGAAAATTATTGGTAAGTCATAAATGTAACATTAATTACGTAATCCACTTCCTAAAAAACATTAAATAATCAATTATGTAAATTAAAGCTTGAAAGAAATGTGAGGAAAGAAAACAAAAATATCAATTTCTCATTATGCGAATTCCAAAATTTCTAATAATAATTAGAGTGAGTAAGCTAGATTTGATTTTTTGTATAGAAAATACAAAACTTCATTAACTGCTTTGTATTTATATAAGCAATAGACCAATAAGGTTGCACCACTGCAAGATTCTGAAGCATGCAGAGCAGCGCAAATAATGTGACAAATTATTATTTTTTAGTGTACGAATGTATGATATTTAATTATAAATCAATATACAATAAAAACGATATTAATTATTATTTGAAATTGGAGGTTGTGACCTTCACTAGTTAGGCTTTGCCATATATGCTGGTTAGGGTTTGCACTGCGCCGTTATAAAAAAAATGTGGACAAGTTCATTATTTTCATATGTTTACCCTTTAGAGGGTGGATTACTCTGTATAATAATAAATAGAAGGTGTTTTTTTTTTCTCTTTTTCAATAATTTTAAAAATTAAAATAATTGTTCTAAATTTTGAAAGGTAAAATAGTTTATCTAAATTTTATATTTTCTTTTGAATTTTTATTTTTATAATTGATTTTTATATCATGAAATTTAAATTACGAAACTTGTGATGTATAGAAAGAAATTTGATGAAGTTAGAAAGAAACATCTTAATAAAAAATACAAAATTATTTTCTTCAATTTTTTCCTGATTCTCATCCATGTTATGTTCCTAATCATTTCAGTAAATTAAAGTGAATATTGTCACATCAACACTACCACACCACAGTAAAATATATGAAAAAAATAACTAGTGATATATATATATATATTATTACAAATACATTATTATTATTTTACTTTTAATAAAAATATAATTTAAGTGGAGAGACCAACCTTATTATCACCCTTATTTAAACACAAGTTTAAAAGTTTACTTTGAGGTTAAATTTTAACATAAATTCACACTAAAATCTTCACAATAAATAAAATGGTGTTATATAAATACGATTTACCCAAATTAATAATTGGAAAAATAATAATGTATTTTAATAAAATTCAGGAAAAATTAGATCAAGAGACATCAAAATGCAATAAGTAAACAAATTATTTTTCTGACTATCTCATAAAAATAAACATAAAAAGAGGTAAATATATTATTGAGTTAAAAATATTTAGAAAGATTTGTTTTATATTTATCATTTTCAGTGATGATGGTATTTACCCCTTCAACTTTTACATATATATTTTATTTTATACATTATCGCGATGGATCTTTGATTTTTTTTTTTTAAAATAAACACCTAATTATTATAATTTTATCTTTATTTGCTTTTATTAAAATGAGGCCATTTTCTAAGTGAAAAACCATGACACTGATTTATTGAGAAAGTAGAATACTAGTTAAGGGAAACCTCATTTTGTTGGAAGAGTTGTTTTATTTGTATAATTAGAATTTAAATTTTATCATATGCTTAAAACGTAAAATAAAATAAAATACAGTAACTAGTATTAGCTATTTGTGGGTAATTTTGGCTCAATTATAATTATTAACTTTATTCTTTGACAGGTAAACACCTAAAAATCAATTCCATCTTAATTAATGGTCAAATTTCAATCGTTTTAGAAAACTTATTTCATATTAATTTGGGGTTAAATTATTTAAAAAAAAACCTCAATCTTTTATTATTTTTAGTTCATTTTTGTAACGGGCTTATTATATAACTTGTGTTTCCAAACATTAACAAAATTTAGAGTTTTTGAAAAAATAAAAACCTTTCTGATTTTTTTACTATTTCCCTTTTTATTTGTTGTAAATTATTGTTTATTATATTCCAACATGTGGACAAATTAGTTGTAAAAAGTTAATGAACGATTAATATTCGAGATAAATAAAGTATTCTATCTTTTAAATTTTTATTTTAATTTTATAAACAACAAATCCAAGGAAATCGTATAAGAAAGTAAGCAACTAAAAAAAATCAACGAAAATTTAAAAAATAAAGTGTGACCGTGAACCTGATGCAACCAAATAATCAAACTATTTTTACGTTTATTTCATTTGATTAAATTATATATTTTATACCTCAATTAAATAATAGTTTAAGAAGTGTAAACTTCAACTCATTCTTACAGAATTTTTCGTTCAAACTCAATATTAATAATACGATTACTTAAGGTTTTCAATCAAGATAACGGTTATTTATAGTTGATCATTTTTGTATAGGTCTAAAATTAATAAAGAATAAAATTGAATATAGTTATTTATTATTTTTAAAATTTTATTTATTCTTTTATGTTAATTTTAAAATAATAAAATTTTGATAGTGTACTAATATATATTTTTATGTTTATTTTATTTTACTATTTTGACATATTTTTAAAATAATACTGTTTTATCCTAAAATGTTTGAAAAAAAAAATGTTATTGTTATATTTTCTATAGTTTATTTTAATAAATACGAATACAAATATAGTAATAATAAAAAAAATGTGAATATACATGCGTTCGTATTAGTATTTATAAGACATAATTATCTTTTTGATTCATACATTAAAGGTTAATAGTCAATTTGATCTAATAGTTTTTAAAAAAATTAATTTTGTCATAAGTTTTTTTAAAATGTAAGCAAGTTGGTTCCTTATGGTAATTTTGCATGAACGACATTAAATAATTATGATGAGACACACAAGATAGCAGAGGTGAGGTGAATTTCACGTGTAATCAAATACCATTTTCTTTTCCTATTCATCCTTCAACATCAAACCTTGTCTTCACCCTCACCTAAATGTCATTCTTTTCCCTCCATCTGACAAAGGATTTCGTCTCTGGTATGGAAGATGAGATCCTTGATGGAGAGAAGAGAAGGAGATTTGAATGAAAGTGAAAATAAGGTTTGATGAGGAAAAACAGATAAGAAAAAAAAGAAAGGTATCGATTACTCATACTTATGGATAGAAATGACATTATGTATGTCATATCATCACCAATGTTATTAATGTAAATTTAACATAAAAAATCAAATTACATATTTAAAAAAAATAATTGAGGATAAAATTAATTTTTTTAAAATCAGACCTTTATGTTGAGGTCAACAAATAATTATGACTATTTATAATTAGTATTCATTTTATATATATTTTTTTTATTGTGCACTACCACAGATGCGTGTTCAAACTTGTAATCATGAAAAAAAAAAAATTAATGTGTATTAAAAATAGTGAATGAAGCATATTGGATGGTTGGTGGTTAGTATTTTGGCACGTTGAAAGGTGAAATGAAACAGCCGAAAAGCGGGAAAAAAAGGAAAGCACCTTACGCGGCTCAAAGAACATGACTTTCTTTTTCTTCAAAGGATAAAGCTGAGTTCAGATACTCTACTTCAAATAACATATGTTCAAATTTTATATTCTATATTTTAACTACATTTTACAAAACAAAAACATTATAATATATAAGTGACTTAAATTTATTTTACAAATAAGTTTAGAAGATTCTATTGAAATTAAGATGATAAAAAAATATTTAGACTTAATCTAATGAGAATTTATATTGGACCTATCATGTCACCGAATACTATTTTTGATGTGATGATTTTTGTTTCGACTTCAAGTTTAAAAGATAGTATCGTTAGGCTTAATCACCGATCTAAAGTATTGTCTGTTTTGTAGGTCGGTGTTTTATTACTGTTTTGTTTTTAAAAAGCGTTACCTCAATTACTAAATAGTGTGATAGTATATTTAGCGTAATAAAATAGTTTTAAGAAAAAATATAATAAAAATTAAATTTATAATTAAATAATATAAAAAGGGATAAAGAGAATAATAGTGATGAGTGTAGAAAAAAGTGATTTTGAATGTATGATGGTTGATTAGCGTTTGAAGTCCACTCTTTTAAAAGAGAGAGAGAAAGGAAGAAGTGATGTTGACTATAAAGTGATAATTGACGGCTGAAAGGCGTTGCTTAAAATTCTGCTGAAAATCACTTTTTTTGGCTTTTCACTTTCTCACGCAGCCAACTCTCATTCCCTCCCAAATACAATTCTGATCAAAACAACCTTAATTTCACACTGTTGCAGAACTCAGTTTTGTTCTGTTCTCAACTATGATGTTGAATTTTGGTAGGCTTTGGACTCCACACACGCTCATTGGTCTGGGTTTGGGGCAATTTCTTTCTCTTCTCATCACTTCCACAGCCTTCACTTCTTCTGAATTGGCTAAAAAAGGTTTCCTTCATCTCTTATTTTTCTACCTTAACAATGTTCCGTTTTTCTTCTTCTAATGTTTCCTCGTCGTCGTAGGAATCAATGCTCCCACTTCACAGTCCTTCCTCAACTATGTGTTCTTGACGTTTGTCTATGGAACCATTCTCCTATATCGAAGGAAACCACTCAAGGTTATAATACTACATGCTTACTTCACAAATTTGTTCTTAATCTTGAATGAATATCAGTTGATTGAGATTGCTATACTCTTCTGCAAAACACAAATTGTATTCTTTATTTGTGCTTTTCCTCTGCTTCTCTGAACTGAAACATTTTATCACAACTTCACTAACTTCACATGCCTCTGACGCAGGCAAAATGGTACTATTATGTAATTCTCGGATTGGTTGATGTGGAAGCTAATTTTCTTGGTAAGTGTGTGACCTTCCATTCGTATATTATTAAAAAGTGAACTTTAAAACCGGTTTATGAGCCTCTCACACAGAGTGACGTTTGTGTGTGAGACAATATAATGAGTTATTCAATAACGGTCTGATAGCAGGTAGTTTGATAAGTCCAATAAACACTCGCTAGGTTAGGTTCTAAATGACTCTTTATATTAAGAAGTTAACTTTAAACCTAACTCAACCGACTTAATGAGATTTGCACTCACTTATATAAAGACTTTAATCTCTGGTCGATGTGGGATCTCTAACACATATTTACTGGACTCTTCCTATGTATTAAAATGAAGCAAGTCACATGTTGAATTGGATGATCTTATTACTTGCAATTGTATCTAAACTAATTCTCATGCATCTACCGAACAGTTGTGAAGGCATACCAATACACCTCACTGACGAGTGTGATGCTACTTGACTGCTGGTCAATTCCGTCCGTCATGCTTCTTACATGGCTTTTCTTAAAGACTAAATATAGATTCAAAAAGATTACCGGTGTAGTTGTTTGTGTTGCTGGCCTTGTCCTGGTTGTGTTTTCTGATGTTCATGCTGGTGACCGTGCAGGTGGGTGAGATTTTTATGTACTGTTACTTCCATGTCTCTATGCTTAGAAATCTTGCAAAACTAGCAAATTTTTATCTTATATTTAATATCATCAGTAACATGCAGAATTTCACTTATAGTAGTTGTTTGATGATGTCTTACTCACCTGTTATAGGTGGAAGCAATCCTCGTAAAGGGGACCTTCTTGTTATTGCTGGTGCTACACTGTATGCAATCAGTAATGTCAGCGAGGTGAGCTGATTCTACTTCTGCTTTAAAGCATTTTTCAACTCTCTTGCAGCTGATAGGCTATTTTTTGAAATGCACCCGCACCATATTCCTGCATGGTTGATTATATTAATTGTCCTTTTGTTACTGCTATTTCTTTTGTTTTGCAGGAATTTCTTGTGAAAAATGCTGATAGAGTTGAGCTTATGGCAATGTTAGGTCTCTCTGGTGGCATTGTTAGTGCCATTCAAATGTATCCTTCAAATTGACTATATTCAGAACTATGGGATCTTTCTGTTCTGACTTTCAATACATGGCTGTTCTGCTGCATAATTTATGCCAAATAATATTGGTTTGCTCAATGATTTAACAAATTGTTGTGTGTCATAATTATATTGATTGAGGATTGTGATTTGGGAATGAACTTTGAAATGTTGAATTGATCAAGTTGTTGTCACAGTTGAATGAAATGCAATTTTAATTAAGTTCCAACTTCAAGTTTTTAAAATTAATGACTTGTTTTTCTAGGAGTCTGGTGAGATTTTTTTGTCAGTTGAAGTAATGTCGATTCTGAAGTAATGAAGACTTTTATCCACTACTAGAAGTCTATAATTATTTACATTTCTTCTTCCTGTTATATCCTTCATTGTTATTACAGAAGCATACTTGAGCGCAATGAACTTAAATCTATTCATTGGTCAGCTGAGGCAGTAAGCTCTCTTCATCACCCCTCTCACTACAATTGAGTAAATGACATAATTTATCTTTAACTAGGATGCACAATTCAAGTTAAGTTAGAGATCTCACATCGACTAGAGATCAAGATATTTCATCCTTTATAAATGGGTGCAAACCTCAGTTTATAAACCGGTGCAAATGTTACCTTATAAACCAGTTTTATAAGGTTGACTTAGGCTTAAAGTCCACTTCTTATCAAGATATTATGTTGTTGTCAGAACATGTCAACCAGTGTGATGTCTTCAAGCATTATTATTTACATTCATTCCTTTCAATTTTGATTTCAGGCCCTTCCTTTTGTTGGATTTGCAGTGGCCATGTTCATGTTTTACTCTTTAGTCCCTGTTCTGCTTAAGGTATGGATTCAAACCATAGCTATTCTAATTATATTTTTTACAGAAATTATATTTGTATTGTGACACTGGATAAAATGATTGAATAAAGGTTCCAAAACTAAATAGATTGGACTAATCAAAACAATTGATTAAAAGGAAACTCTATGATGCAGTTATTTGGTTTTGTTCTCCCTCTCAATGTTTCTCTATCATTTCTGACACTGATGTTTAATCTGAACCAAAATAATTTAATAGTAATGTACTACTTTTGAAAAATTATCACCCATCAAAATTCTTGAAATTATTTCATAGCATTGGAGAAATTTATCCTGATTCTATAGTCCATTAACATCTAACTGCAATAGCATCTTTCTCGTGCCATTTTTCCCTATCAGTATTTGATTGAGATGTAGTATTTAACTATGCTCTTTTGGTTTGTCACAGATCAATGGTTCTACCATGCTAAATCTGTCGCTGTTGACCTCAGACATGTGGGCTGTGTTAATTCGCATTTTTGCTTATCATGAGAAGGTCTGATAATAATGTTGCAGCCATTTTTTTGCTATTAGAAGTGTGCCACATTTTAACATGCTAACTTCTCTAGAGCTAAATTATGCTTTCCAGGTTGATTGGATGTACTTTGTGGCATTTGGTGCTGTTACCATTGGGCTTGTCATCTATTCAGGGTAAGTATCATTGCACACACTTTCTTATTGTATAGTTTCTGTTGGGACAAATCACACATTTAGATCAGAAGTGAGGGGCGGTTTATGTTGATTTAGATGTGTACCTAGTAAGGGAATTTGAGTTATGCATTGTTGCTATTATTATTGTTCTTGCAATGTATCCGAGATCAAATATCTCCTACCAAATCACTTCTTTTATTCTCTTCCGGTTATTCTTCTTGGATGTCCGAGAGGATGAGATACATACAAAGATATTCCGACGCTTAAGTTAGATGAGCTCAATTTAGGTGATTCAGTACAGATTTCAAAATAACATTATCTTTCACCATAAGGTTCCTTCTTATTTATACTGTTCTAGTGAGTTTTGTTCTCTCAGACCCAATAGACGTTAACCCTACTTTATAATCTCTAATTAGGATTAACGCTCTTAACCTGTTATATGATGTGGATGTTTGTTTTTACCGAAAGACCGTTAGACCGTCTAGGTGTCTGGCCATCCAGGTTTCCGATTTTGTGATATAACAATTATTTTATTAAGTTTTTAGCTGTGGTGTTTCATATTATTGCAGTGGAGACAGAGATGAGGATGAGCAGCCTCCAAATTCTGGCGATGAACTTCGGCCAGCAGTGAAACTGGATGAGGAAGCCAATTTAGGAAATGGGAGCAAAGGAAGTAGGGCTGGAAGCTCAAAGACCTGGGTAGCTTAGTATAGAGCTGCACATTATTCATACATTGTGGGGTAAAGTATCCTCAAGGGAATGGGATTTATTTTGTACTACAACCAGCTCCTGCAAGATTGCAATCCAAGGAGAGAATGTTTCTTGTAATTTAAAGGATGCTTTAGTAGTATGTTGATAATTATTAAGAGGCTAATTTTTAAGTTTAATTCGTTTTTAAAAAATTGGTTATAAGACCTATCGAGCCATAGACCTATCGTATGTGAAAGTAATGTATTATAGGTGATCCGATAAAGTAACAAATATTTTAATAAGACCAACAACAAACTTTGGTACAGATAAACTTTTGGTACAGGTAAACTTTAAATGTTTCTGATCCTATATTAAAAAATCAAATCCTATATTAAAAAATCAACTCTATATTTAATTGAACCTATGAAATGAGTTTTTAACAAAACGGACTTATAATAAGATTTCTACATCTACTTCTATATTATTAAATGCTCAAATATCTATTATTTTCAACAATGCGAAGAAATGCAAAACTTTTGGTAGCACTTAATAATAATAATAATAATAAAATAATAATAATAATAATAGTATAAAGCATGATCCTCTTGTGAGCATGGTGGTGGAAAGAATGGCGAAGGCGAAGGTGCTTAGGGAGCTTCTGCAAACACCGGGCGTTCACCAGGGCCCGGCCTGCTTCGACGCTCTCGGAGCAAAGCTCATTGAATCCGCCGGTTTCCCCTACTGCATCACCAGTGGCTTCTCCATCGCCGCTTCCCGGCTCGCTTTGCCCGACACCGGCTTAATCTCTTACGGCGAAATGCTCGATCAGGGCCAACTCATCGCCCAAGCCGTCTCCATTCCCATCATCGTCGACGCCGACAACGGTTACGGCAACGCCATGAACCTCAAGAGAACCGTCAAGGGTTTTATCGCCGCCGGCTTCGCAGGAATCCTTCTCGAAGATCAGGTCACTCACTCACTCCTCTTTCTCTTCTCCTACCTTCCATTTCTTCGTTGCACTTCTTCTTATTGCCCTAATTGGATTGTACAGGTTGCGCCGAAAGCGTGTGGCCACACGCGCGGCAGGAAGGTGTTGCCCAGGGAGGAGGCGGTGATGAAGATTAGAGCCGCCGTGGATGCTCGAACAGAGAGCGGCTCCGACATTGTGATTGTGGCGCGCACCGATGCTCGGCAAGCCTTGTCCTTGGAGGAAGCGCTCATCAGATGCAGGGCGTTTGCCGATGCTGGGGCCGATGTTCTTTTCATAGACGCTCTCGCTTCCGTTGAGGAAATGAGAGCTCTTTGTCAAGTTTCTCCGAATGTTCCTAAACTGGTATCTTCATCTCTCTCCTCCTAATGCATGCCTTGCCTCTTCAATTGCGACACAAATTGTTCCCCACACTGCATCTATGCAATGCTCCTTGCAAGATTTCTGCATGCTTGATTTCCTCTGTTTCACATTTAAGTCCTGATTTGACTAAATCAACTTCATAAATTGATTTTCATTTAGCAGATTAGTTTAATTTCTTTTCTATTGAGTTTTTACCTATGAGTTTAATTTCGTAAATTTCGTAGGACACTCGTAGACTCGTAGGACACTCGTAGACTCGTAGGACACTCGTAGACTCGTAGGACACTCGTAGACTCGTAGGACAACATGTATCGATGAGGTCATGTATCGATGAGGTGTGAAATTCAAAATGTTGGATTTCCACACATGATCTAATACTGTATCAAAACCTGTTCACTTTTCATGTTGGACCATTTCCATGTATCTGGTTTTATAATTTTGGACAATCCTCCTCTGTTTACTTGGCTTTTGAGAATGAATTAGTTCCATTCGTTTCTAGTGAGTTGGTGACTATGTTGCTGACCACTTCAATAATTCCATTATCACTGACCATTTGTTATTACAACTCAAGATATGAAGTATAAACGCATTCATATTGTTAGCCCCTACTCTCGTGTTGTGTAGGCCAATATGCTCGAAGGAGGAGGCAAAACGCCTATACTTAGTCCTAAGGAACTTGAAGACGTTGGTTTTAAACTTGCTATTTATCCACTTTCCTTGATTGGGGTTTGCATACGAGCAATGCAGGTAACACTTCTTTCCCATTTGTTGTTTTATTACGTTTATGATGCCAAGTTCAGGCTTTAGATCAGATATGCAGAGATACTTGTGGTGCTTGCCTCTGAATATGTTTGATGCATTATTCTTTTGACCTCTTTCACCTCTGTTTTGATGTTTTAATTTCAGACAATAAATATATATATCTGACTGAATTTGTAGGATGCACTCACTGCAATTAAAGGAGGCAATGTTCCTCCTCCAGGAAGCATGCCTTCTTTTGAAGAAATTAAGGACATTGTAGGTTTCAACACTTACTATAAAGAAGAAGAGCGCTATTCTAACCAGCAGCCATAAAGAAATGAGTAAACAGCTAGATTTCTAGTTGATGATGTACTTGTATTCTCAGCCATATCTTTGGGGAGTTACTTTTATTCTTAAATGTCTTTGGGGTATGTTCGAGACTGAATCTCCATCTGGTTAGTAATTTATCAAAAATAAATAGAACCCGTTTAATTAGTTGTTGATAATTTTGACAAATCTTATTAAGTTTCCTGCTCTAACAAAGTTCAAGTAACTTTCATGGTCGATGATGGAAAAAACTGGTCTTCATCGGAATAAGGACCAGTTTTGTGTTTAAAATCATTAGCTCTTAAAACCATCGACAGTATATTGTTCTTCCAAAGATAGAAAGTTGTGATACACTAAGCTAGAACTGAAATGTGTTTAATGGGATGTCTGTATTGATGAAGAACTACACAAAGATTAGATCACCTATCTCACTCCCTGGTTTATAGAGGAAAATATTCAACTAAATCTTCGTTCTTTTTTAATTTTTAGGATACTTTTTCATTCGAAATTTTAGTTATTTTTTTGACAGTAATCGGGTTTAGTTGGTTGAACTCTTTTTCTAAATATACACTTTTCTACTCGGTTGTGGACGGATGTATTTATAGCAAGCATTCTTACCTCTAGAACAGAGTAGAAAGTCCATTTTGTAAATGCTAAAACATGAACGTGTTATATCAGAATTTAAAACCAATAACTCGATAATGATAAGGTATCGATATAGGTCGAAAAGATTCTTTAACCCCTCAATTAGGGGGGCAATCCTTCCTTTGCATTCCTCCCTTTGGACTTCGATTTGGGATTTTGATACTAATAGTTCTACCTCACTTAAGAGTAGTGAGTCGAGGTTAATTATATTTTATATATTTTTTTCTGTTTTAATCTATCTGTCACTTAAGAGTCGAGGTTAATAATAGTTTATATATTTTGTCCTATTTTAATCTATCGATACATCTTTTAAAAATAAGATCGTAACGAAATATTAATCTTCAAAAGGAGACAATATTTTTAATACGGTGATTGATTATAGCGATACTATCTCTTGAATTTAAGATCAAAAATATATTATAATGATTTTTTTTTAGACAAAATCTCATAATCTTGCTTATTCACTACTCTAGGAGACATTATTGTATTAAATCACTTAGAAGAAAAAAGATGATAACATTTTATAAGACGAGAACTTACAAGCTTAACAAGAGTGATTTTGGTATCAACTAGTTTAAAAATGAGAATTAAAATTAAATTATATTTATTTTGAAATAGTTAGTGATTAGATTGGACAAAAAATAAAGTGGACTTAAATTGAATTGGTTGGAGAAAGCAAGGAGAGTGAGTAGTGAGAGTAGAGAGAGAGCGATGAAGGTTTCAGCGGTTGGCAATGCCTCTGTGACGGTTGGTCTTACTTTTGGTGGTGCCGGTGGCGCCCTCCCATTCCACTCTTCTTCCGTTTCGTTCCTCCGAACATCCAAATCCTCAGTTGTCACAGCTTCTTCTCTTTCTGGCAACGATGCTTCTTCTCCTTCTTCACCCGCCAAGCTCCTTCGACGAATCCTCGACTCCCCGGGGGTTCACCAAGGCCCCGCATGTTTCGACGCTCTCAGCGCCAAGCTCGTTCAGACCGCCGGCTTCCAGTTCTGCTTCACCAGCGGCTTCTCCATCTCCGCTTCCAGGCTCGCCTTGCCCGATACCGGTCTCATCTCTTACGGCGAGATTCTCGATCAAGGCCACCTCATCACCCAGGCCGTCTCCATTCCCGTCATCGGCGACGCCGACAACGGCTACGGCAACGCCATGAATCTCAAGAGAACTCTCAAAGGATACGTTGCCGCCGGTTTCGCTGGAATCATTCTCGAAGATCAGGTCAGTTAGGTTTCATCAATGGATCTCGGTATTTCGAGAAATTAGTATCGGATACACAATTCCAACGTTTCATTGGTTAGTTAGTTAGGTTTGTTTGTTATGGACTCAGCTTATCGGTGTGATTGAGTTGATTATGGCGTTGGTTAGGTAGCGCCGAAAGCGTGTGGACACACGCGCGGGAGGAGAGTGGTGTCGAGAGAAGAAGCGGTGATGAAGATTAAGGCGGCCGTGGATGCGAGAAGAGAGAGCGGTTGCGATATTGTCATTGTGGCGCGTACGGATTCTCGCCAAGCTGTGTCGTTGGATGAAGCGCTTGTTAGGTCGAGGGCGTTCGCGGATGCCGGAGCTGATGTTCTTTTCATAGACGCGCTTGCTTCCAGAGAAGAGATGAAGGCTTTCTGCGAAGTTTCTCCGCTTGTTCCCAAAATGGTACGATTCTGTTAATCGAAGAGATGAATGAATGCATTGGTGCTTCGAATGATTTGTTGGGTTGTGCTCTTGTGTAGGCCAATATGCTTGAAGGTGGTGGCAAGACGCCGATACTTAATCCTATGGAGCTTGAAGAGATTGGTTTTAAGATTGTTGCATATCCCCTTTCCTTGATCGGGGTTTCTATACGAGCAATGCAGGTCATTCGTCTTCCTTCTTTTTCCTTTTTGAACTGATTGATTCTTATTATTATATCTGCATAAGTTCAGGTTTTGAATGAGACATGCTAACCAAGTACTTGTTTGTAAATTTTTAACATTCACCACCAAATCCCCGCTCGTGATTGCACTGCAGCTCGTGCTAAGTAACCAAAATGCCTGACTAATGCCCAATACCATCTGTTATATTTATGTTTATCCAAATGATATACCAAAACAAGTTGTACTTTCAAATATAATATGCCTAAAGGTCCTGAGCAAATAAAAGAAAGCAACCTATATAATGGAGCTCGGCCAAAGACATAGCTACTAGGAAAGAGTTGATCTCTTGATAGTTTGCTACCCAAGTGCCTTTTGATTTGGATGACATAGAGGGGGGTGAGTTGCACTAACCGAGTGTGGTTGTTGGAAGAATTATACCTTTATCTTTTCAACTCCTTTATTATAACAAGCCATAGTTATATCACTATTTTCTGATGTTTCTTTTGCAGTATCGTTTAGAATTTTTTTATTTGCTGATAAATAATATCTATGATTGCATTTTGTAGGATTCACTTATAGCCATTAAAGGAGGTCGTCTTCCTCCTCCAGGAAGCATGCCTTCTTTTGAAGAAATTAAGGATATCTTAGGGTTCAATGCTTACTACGAAGAAGAGAAGCGTTATGCTACAAGTACCAATCCGCAGCTTTCCAAGGGAGGTAGGATAGACAGAACTTAACAAAAAAATAATTTTTAATCTTTCTTCTATAAAGGGATATTGTAGTGTAATGGCAGTAGGCTTCTGAGGGTCATAAACAATTTGTTAGCCGGCAATCAATATCTATCAAATTATTACTTAATGGTTTCAGCACTTTACTTTCATAAACATGTGTTGGGCTTAGGAGGATTCGATGATGAATAAACCTTATGAATTCATCTGTGTGTGGAGAGAAGCATTTGAACTTTATCAAGGTCTATTATGTGAAATGGACATGTTCATTGCAGAATATCATATTAAATATTTGATTAGTATTTTATCAAAATAAATAAAATCCATTTAATTAATCATAGATAGTCGTGACCTGAGAGAAAATTAGACCTCCATCTTTTGTAAGCAAATCTCTTTTGTTTCAGCTCTAGGGAGAGTCAAAGGCAGAGGTAAAGGTCTCGTGCTGATTTTCACGTTGTAAATATATATTGTGCATTTCGGTCTTGCATTCTCATGGTAATTAGTTATTTGTCAGAGAGCAGTAGCCTATACAGTATACGACGGAGAGATCAAGTTGATTCTGAGCAGACAAGTCAAAGTTTCAAAGATCCCATTGTGGAAGTTATAACACCTGATGATGTGTACAATAAATATGGTGCAGATAGTTCAAGGAACCCTTTTTCTGGTATCTGGTCTCGAACTCTCAGAGTAAAAATAACGGGCAGAGATGGATTTGAGAGACTTGATGTTAGGATTCCTGTAAGTGATCATACCTTCCTGATGCACTAAAAAAAGAATAATGATTTATTCATATTAGTTGTTCAGAAGACTCGGAATTAGTTAAGGATGGGGCGTACTGGTTTCCAGTTTTGATATGAATGATTTTACCATAAGTTGATGTGCATCTGTCTCTATAATTCCAATTACACGATTTCCTTTTTATATTCTATCACAATTTCTAACATACGTAAAAATCCACGTGTATTTCTATTTATTCTAACTTTTTATGCTTGTTCCTTATGTTATCTCACCATTCTCCGCCATCATTGAAACCTCATGAACTATCATCTATTTTCCATTCAAGTTAATATCTGAATTTATCTATTTGGAATCGTAATAGTGATGTAAATAGTATAATTGGATGTCCGAATTTCCCAAATTAATCATCTTTCTTCCACCACTTTATGCTTGCCCTTCTCCTTCCCCACTATTTGGAAGAAGAGAAAGAGAAATGGAATATAGTACACAACATTAGTTTTATAAATGCCTATCTGCAACTATTTTGTTCTGTACTGCATCATGCCAAGGCTTTATCTCCCTATGTTGTGGTTATGCATAGTTTCTGGGTAACTCCTCTGTGTCATTCAGTTCTTCATCTTTAAATGATGTGCATGTTCAATTCAATGTTGCTCCAATTAAGATTTCCTGTTCCCTTTTCTCATGATACACATAATTTGCTATATGCAGGCTGGATTTCTGGATGGAATCACAAACATAGTTCCTGGTACTACTACTATTTAGAAATTATTAATTAGTATATAAATAGACGTCTTTTCCAAATTTGCAACTCAGTGCTTCTTTTCACAATTTCTGTTGATTGAATTTTCATAACTTTTTACAGCTTTGGGTGGCGTAAACATCAAAGAACTGTTGGACGATGCGGCTGAGGAAGTTGGGGGAAAACTCTTGATAGATTTTAAAGACAGGATGGGGGACAGGATTCAAGTATTTTTGGAGTGATTCCACATTTCTTTTCTCAAGTTCAACGGTAATTTGTTCTCCACCATTCTTGTTTTATTAGAGATAAAAAAAGAAAGAAATTAAAGCGAGATAAAAATGTATTACGTGAATAAGAGATTCTCCTTATGAAGAAATCAAACTAGAGATTCAAAAAAATCAGTTAAGAAAAGATATCCAATCCTTAAACACAGATATCTGTTAAGGGAAACCCTGAAATTGTGAGATTACAGCGAATAGAACAAAGTGCTATATCTCGCAGAAGCTGCTAATTCAGAGAGCTTTCTTTAAAGACACGACGACAATCACACTAGGCAGCACATCGCCACAAAATTTTTGCTTTTTTTTAATGTTATTCTTGGCTCCCCCACTATTATTCATCATGATCCAGATTTTATAAATGTTTGTTCTTTTTTTTTTTTCTGGTGATGGTGGTGGTTGCTGGGTGTGGGTCTGGCAGCTCCTTGGATGTCTATCCAACAACTTCCCTTTCCATAATTTGTTACATTCACCTAAAAAGGGTCCTCCGATATTTTACATTAATATAATGCTTGTAAAAGCATAATCCAACAAGAAGACTATGTCTATCTATGCTTCATGGCATTTTCAAAATTTAAATTCTTTCCGCTCTTTCAGCATGTTACCTTACCGAGTTAAAATTTATTTGTTCCCTAAAGAAATAGAAGACTTAATGTTCCCTAAATCTATGTGTGCTGCTTCTTTTTTTGTAACAGAATTCAACAATTGGAAAGGCTCTGGATTGTCTTGTCTTTCATTTTGTTTATGTAATTCCGGATTTATGAATTGTACTATATTTGAGTACAAAATTAGAATTGGTTGACTTGTTTAGTTGCAATTCTGAACATAATACCGTAATTTAAAGTAGGGGAGTCTGAGGGCAGTAATGATGAGATGAAGCAAATCCCTGCAATATTGAACATTTGGATGACAAAGTCTTGTTTGTTATATTCGTTGATAATGATCTTCCAGGACATTGATGGTTTATACTGATGAAGGTGGTAACCGGAAGGCAAGGCACGAATGAGCTTGGTCGTTGATGGGGGCACAAACATGGTCCTTTCTGCTCGTGTCATCGGGACTGAACCAATAGTTTCAAATATCACATGAAAAAAGTAAAGTTTTGTTACCACTATAGTCGGTTATGCAAACTATTTGAATATAATAAGACTGGTGCAATTTTACCGTTAATATATTAACCCAATTTTCCTTGTTCTGGTAAGGAGAAAAATGTTCATGTCCTATCAGTTCTGAGGTTTAGTTACTTTACATCGATTATTTTGAGTTGAACTGAATTATTTTTTAGCAACTTCGACTAGTATTTGGATAATTGTGAAACTGATTCTGGACGCTGAATAATTTTGAAAAAGGTGATTAAAGTTCGTATAATTTGTAAAACGAAATATCGGACGCAAGATTTTGTTGACAAGATGAAAAGTATGGCATCGGATATCAGAAGCAATTAAAGAACGGTGCCAAAAACATGGTGTCAGCACTATTCGCCTAAAGTAATAAGAATCAGATAACTTTAAACGAAAGTGGGAAAGCATACAACTCCAATAGCATTTTTACGTGACTTTTTTATGCTTTCTTTTGGTAATGCCCCGTGTCTTTTAGTAACTGTAGAGAAAATAAATAATTTGTAAGCCAGAACAACACTCACTATCAGTTGCATGATCATTTTGGGCAAGAAATTAAAAAACTTATAAGAAAAAAAGCCTTTGAATTCCAATTCTTTAATTTGACA
Source organism: Phaseolus vulgaris (assembly GCF_000499845.2). NCBI lineage: Eukaryota > Viridiplantae > Streptophyta > Magnoliopsida > Fabales > Fabaceae > Phaseolus > Phaseolus vulgaris. Next base: position 270,750 of record NC_023752.2, read on the forward strand.
CATGAAAAAAATATATCGATATCAAACCACCTGTTGGTGTTCAAAAAATGTGGAACAAGCAAAGAAAGTAATAACCCAAGTAAGGTTATTGTATCCAGTCACTGGTACACAACAGTGATGCTGAAAGCACCTACAGAAGGGTGACCCGAAAAAGAATGGTAACAGCATATTTATAACAAGAATACACATAACTGGGTCACTTTACAGAAAATTGCAGCATTAACTGCTATAAATCCAAATGTCACGATGTAGTCTACTAGTAAGTAGCAGCACTTCTTTTTCTCAACTTGCAGCAAAACAATCAGAGTAATACTTGCACTTACTATCTCATCTATAGCCGCCATATGGCTGTTGACCATAGCCACCATATGGCTGCTGACCATTGCCACCATACGGCTGCTGACCATTGCCACCATATGGCTGTTGACCATTACCACCATATGGCTGTTGACCATAACCACCTGGACCCATCATGGAGTTATTATAATTAGGAGGCATTCCAGTTGGGGGTTGCATTTGGTACCCTTGTCCCATACCCATACCCATCCCCCCTCCCATTCCCATACCCATTGATGGATTCATGCCTCCATAGCCTCCTCCCATACCCATACCAACACCAGGAGGGCCATTACCCATGCCCATGCCCATACCCATGCCAGAGCCCATCATTTGGTTTGAAGGCCTGAGAGCACCAGCACCAGCACGGCCCATACCTGAACCTGATCCCATAGCTTTACCCATAGTTATAGTTGATGTTACAGCTGCCGTAGTGGGCTTCTCCATTCTCTTCTCCTTTCTGTTAATGGCTTCAAAGTCGACCCCAATATCTGCTAACGGGTTTGTTTTAGCTGCATGATAAGAAAAACATTTTAGTTAACAATGTCCCACATAAGATCAACATTCTAACAAGTATGATGTGGAAACTGAAATGTTAACAGATGGGTTTGGGGAGGAAGGTCTAAGCACTTACGTCCAGATATATTCAAATTAACCAATCCCCTGCTTAGTGTATCAGCCCACACTGTTGATTTTGTCTCAAACTTGGCATTGGATGGTTGAGAAACTAATGCAGTTGATTGCGAAGCATGCGGAACAAGTGATTGATTGGTAATTGGTGAACTAAAGGGTCCTGCATTCCCTTGTTGTCCAATAAAATGATTGTTAAACTGTGATGCCTGATGAGTTGGAGAGTGGGAAAAGTTGGTGCGTGGTGACAACTGTCCTGTTGTAGTATGGGGAGTCATATGTGAAGGAAAAGCTGCTGTAGATCCCGGTGGCAGGAAGTTCCCACTGTTCATATGCCCATTATATCCATTTTGGGAATGAGGAGATCCATCTTGGGAGTGCAATCCACCGTACATACCACCTGATTGTGCAGGTTGTCCACCTTGAGAAGCAAAAGGTGGCTGAATATGTTGACCAGCGTGAGATGAAAAGGGTTGTTGCGCATATTGACTGGAGGGAGATGAAAAGGATGATTGTACTTGTCCTGGTTGGCTATTAGGAGCAGAAAAGGGTTGTTGCGCATATTGACTGGAGGGAGATGAAAAGGATGATTGTACTTGTCCTGGTTGGCTATTAGGAGCAGAAAAGGGTTGTTGAGAAAATTGATCTGTAGGAACTGGAAAGGTTTGTGCAGGTTGACTGGTAGCAGCTGAGAAACCTTTCTGGTTAAATTGGCCAGTTGGCTCAGAAAATGGTTGTGATGCCATTTGACCGGATGAAGCTGGAAGGGAAGGTGAAGAAGGATGGCCAAAACCAGGTGCTGAAATGTTCTGTTGTGAACTCATCTCAGGTAACGGTGCAGGAGGAAGAATGTCTGCAAGAATATCGGTTTCTGGCTGTGCAGATGACAAATCTTGAGACAAAAAGTGAGAGTTTGCAGAAAAAGGTTGACTGTCAGAGGCAGGTGCAGAATATGGTACAACAGAAAATGAATCCCCAAACCCAAAGTTAGAGTTTGTTTCTGCATTAAGACCATTTGGTTGGGATGGTTCAATATTCTGATATGTCAGGGGTTGAGATGGAGCAGTTTCAGTGGAAGTAAAAGCTTTGAATGGCCCGTCACCAAATGGATCTTCAAAAGACTGTAAGAAGTCAAACCAACAAATATATTATTTCAACAAAAAATAACGAACAGAGGGGGGACTGATTTAAACTACAAAGATTATTCAAAGCTATGTACAAGATAAATATGCCATGCATGCTAAATCAAAAAGGAAAAGATGACATAAAGTAGACAAGTTCACAACTATAAGAATTCCAAGTCCGGTACAAATCCATTATTTTTAGTACACGCCTGATTGCTTTTACTAAAAAAGTTGAAGAAATGGAACAAAGCCATGCCTGATCGAAATTATTTGACCCAGATGATGGTGCTGCAAAGGAAGCTGTTGATCCCACATTTGCATCAGGGGCTGCAGTTGCTGATTCAGATGGTACAATAGACAAAGCATTTGAAGAGAACGAGTCTGAGAGGGAACCAAGCAAGTCCATTTCAACATTATTAGTGGTGGCAGGGGCAGCTGGGCCGGCTGGAGCAGCTGAGAATGCTGAGAAGAAATGTAAAGATATCATGAGTACAAGACCTAGTAAATGGTATTTTTCAAAGACCATTAATTATGCTTGTTTAAACATACTTTTAAAGAAATGATAACTTTTTTGGAAGCTCTCTCGAGAAGCAGGCAAGAAAAATAATTATTTCTCCAAAATAAGCAAACACAAACAAGCACACTTATATTAACATTGAACTCCCAAATATTGCCAACGAAAATTCATCAAATGTCAATTACAGTCGAGCCACTGGTTTCACAAGTATATCAGACCAAAGTCTGACCGGAGTTTTTACATCTTGACCACAAATCATGACATACAGCTGTCTCATACCACTCAAAATATGTATAAATGAAAAGATTTTTAATTATGAGCCACATCAGTGAATGGCCAACTTTTTCCCACTAAAGGATGCCAGAAAATTGTTCTCATTAATTGGTCTTAGAATTCGGTTTCAAAATTTTATGCCTGGAACAGTGTGTATGTACCAATCCAAAGTCTGTACAATACTAAGTTGTCAAAGGATAAAAATCTAAAAACACAGACAAATCATCAATAAAAAGGTAGCCAGCACCTATTTCACAGTCCTGGTTACCAGAAGAACACGTGGGCAGCTGGAAATTCTGTGAAAATTTTCACATTGCCAAACAATTTTCTGCGTTTAGGACAAAAATTATATTTTTTAGGACTTGGATTGGGAGTATAACATATATACTCAGAAATGTCTAAGGGATGATCCAAAGAAAACAATATGAGTAATGCAGATGCATATGCAACTCAAATTATAGATGAGATGTGTATTCCAAACTTTCAACCCAAACATTTAACATACAAGCCTGCCCCTTCACCTATGAAACTAATAGGATCTATTGAATAATAATTTGACAAGAACAAATTCAACTAAAACATGTATGAACTTTTCAAAACAAGAAACAAGGAAGCGTCGTTACAGGAATACTGATTATAGAAGACCGACCAACATAATACTGTAATAAACACCTGATGTAGGACCACGTGGATCAAAAAAATCATCAGTTGCTTCAGGTTCCTGGGCTCCAGATGCAGCAGTAGTTGCTTCAGTTGTGCTATTGTTTACAGGAGAGGATCCTGTAGGAGCAGATGTTTGAATAGGATTATCATTTACATGAGGAGGGGAATCTCTTGGAACAGATGCTGCTGAAGTTTCCACATCTCTGAAATCAAAATAATATAAGTAACAGATTCTGTTGGGAATAAGTGTTGTCTGTAGTGTAACAGTTCTTACCTTTCACTGTGTACAGGGCTGCGAGATTCACCAACAGCTTCCTCATAGCTAGGAGGAGCAGCACCCATATTTTGTTCAGAAATTTTCCGCTCAAGCCTGCCATATTTTTGTATTGTACATTATAAACATTAAAAATGCCTTGCAGCAATATGCATACATGACAGAAAAGGTATATTTTAAAGACAATTTACCTTGCTTCCAGAGATTGGTCTTCAGGTTTAGCGTTGCTTCCACTGAGAGATCATTGCATAAAAAGATGAAGTTAGAATCAAAATGATTGACATTAAAAAGCAATAACATCACATCAATCCTCATGTTCTCATAATAAATGGGAAGAAAATGAGAAGAAAAGAACTTGCACCTTCAAGCAGACTGCTACCGAAAGATATCAAGACCAAGTAAAAGTTCAGTTCACAACTCTATCTTTCTAGCATCTTGAGTACAAGAAGGATAGAACTAAAGCCATATTCATTTTCTGATAATTAAATGGCTGACAAGCAACACAAGACCCCACTCTAATTTGGTACAAAGTAAACCTTTTCTATAAATTATCATGCATAGATAAGACTTTGTTCCACTAATTATGTTAACAGGTTAAAAACCACATGCCCTTTTTTACCACTAGGTCTATAGTACTCCTTCTATACAGCTCTTATTTTGTAAGTTACTCTATACAGTAAAGACCAAAACCATATAGGTGGTGAATAGTCTGGGTTCTCCACACCACCTGTTAAATTTTCAAACTGAAAAGCTTGATATTGTATCCTGTTTTCTCAAAATGAAAGCTACAAAGTCACTAATGAAGAAAAATGAATACAATATAATTCTGCCAGAACTCAACAAAAAAAAAAATCTCCTGAACTAAATGCTAAAGCTTAGAACAAGGTTCAAAGCATAGGTACATACCGAGATGAGTTTTGTCCTTCGTCATCATAACGATCTCTATCCGAGCTCCTGCTTCTTGATTCGTATTGGTTGTCAACACTTTGACTTCTTCCCCTGTAGTCATCATCTCTATAACTATCCCTGCCATAACGATCCTCATAATCTCTGCCATAACGATCTCCATCACGACTATTTCGATCATCATCTTTATAGCCCCATTCTCTTTCTTTTCCATAACCATAGCCATTTCGATCTTCCTCCCTGCTTCCATAACGATCATCATCATATCTGTCACCATAGGCTCCACTGCTTGAATGTGAACCCGGTCTGTACATTCCACCAGCTGCATGGTTGCGAAACCTGGTGAATCATATAAAACAGTTAATATCTCCAGGAAATTGCGATACTCAGACACACATACGTTCACAAAAATTTCACATACCCAACTTTGTATTTTAGCGAAACCTGATGAATCATATAAAACAGTTAATATCTCCTAGAAACTGTGATACTCACAGACACACATACGTTCACACAAATTTCACATACCCACCTGTGTATTTTAGATCTATAATCCGGAAATCCAGAGGACATACGGAGTATCATATTCTACAACTCAGGGAAGTCAAGAAACAAAATATCTACTAATGCAATGCCTTGTGCAAGGGGGTATATATAAAATTTACATTTCAACTGCAAAATATCAATGGAATTAACGAGAGGAGACTTACTTGTCCCTGTTAGCAGCAGCCTTCTGCCTCACTTCTACAATTCTTTCTTTATCATTCACAAGGACAACAAGACTTTGAGATTTCTTCCTGACATTGTTTCCTTGATCCCTTCCGCTGGAGTCAACGTATTGAAACTCGGACAATGTCTGTTCATACGATGAAATGTTATCAGGTCACATTATAAATTTTAGATCACCTTACAAAACTTGGGACCTGCTTGGCAATAAGTATATAAATTTTAAGTAGAATTGACAAAATGGGAATTACTGATATTTGATAAGCATGTTCTCTGATCTCATCTATGACTCGCTCTGACCCATGAGCCACCAAGTACTCTAGTACTGTCAAAGCCTGGAGTTGAACAAAGAGTGGTTAATACAGAAACACATAATTTAAGGTGGTGAGATCAACAGTAAATGCAGTACATAAAAAACATTATTGTTAATGTGCAACAACAACCCATCATTATTGCAGAGGATGGAAAGAAGTATCAAAACAGATTTCACAAACTGGTGGATACATTGTAGTGTTGATGGTGGTAAAAAGAAAAGCAAGATCAGCAGCACCTGCTAGCAATTGCATCTAAAACTTAAAATAATTTATCAAAACCTTGTAGACATGCCGCCAATTCTTCCCAGTGTCATTAATTCGCTTCCAGATTACTGACATGATCATCTGGTATTCATGACTGCAAGGGGTGTTTAAGAATGAGATTCAATGTACTCAAATACATAATATGTCAAACATGCAATTAAGAGTCCAAGCTTACGGGTTTCTGGTTGCCTGAGCAATATCTGCAAGAAGTGATCCATGAGGACCCCATGGTTCGTTGCTGGTAGCATCAAGAACCTAGAAGAGGATAGAGAATATAATGAATGATGAATCTGCTTCAGGTTTTGCAAAATGGGATCATATATCATAATGCATAAATATAAGGATATTAAACATCTATTTCATTTGTAAGAATACCACAAAAACATGTCATTATCGTTGCAGCCATAATTCCATAACGAACTTCAAAAAAGAATTACCTTCTGCTCAATTCCAGGAACTTTCAGCACTTTCTTATTTACTTCTCTTTTACTGCAACAATACAATGAAGAGCATGACATTTATATACAATACATCGAATCATACATATATCAACGAATAATAAACAGATATACTTACAGGTCCCTGACAGTTTGACCAATAGCCTTCTTCATTGTAGCTGGTATTCAGCACAGGCTACAAACCAGCACCGAGGGCCCCAACTGCAACGTACAAACAATGCTCACGTAAAAAATAAATTCACTCAACGGGTCAACAAAATGATTCAAGAAAAAGGTTACTTCAATTACAGAACGACATTTCCAAGCATTATTACCCGTTTCTTGCAGCTCAACAGAGCAATTCACAACACAATTTTCTTAAAAAATGGCTGTTAGCCAGAGACCAGGTAGGGACGCAACAGCAATAAGCAAAATTCATTGTCGGTACGCTTTACAATGCGAGAAAAAGAAAAGAAAATCCAGAGACGCAACCTCAAAATTCACATACAGTTATAGAAGATCGAGCATAAAACTAAACGAATCCAGAAACAAGTCGAAGAAACATTTTCCGAGAAGAATAAAAAATCTGAAAAAGCTAATAAGACGATCACCCTCCCGTTCCACATCTGAAATCTGGCCCCGTGATCTATCATAGACAAGTGCACCGCAACACATTGAATGAAATCCTTAAATGAAATCAGCGAAAAACAAAGGAGAAGATCCAAACACCATTCATTGAAGGAACAACAACAACAACAACAAGATAAAGCAACACGTGAATAGCATGTAGAAAAGCAAAACGAAAGAGGAAATCTAAGAATTGGAATGAAGAAAGAAAGAAAGAAGGAATGAAGGAAATCCAGATCTGAGAGAGACGGAACCTGATCCACAGAGAGAAGCAAGATCGTCGGCAGAAAGGGGGAAACGAAAGGGCAACAACGTTAGAGAGAGGTTGCGAAATGCAAGAACTCTCTGAGTTGTTATGTCCCAAACTCACAATAATAATAATATTACGTTGCGACAGAGAAACACACACACACAAAACAAACGCACACTCTCTCTCTTTCTCTCTCTCTCTCTCTCTCTCTACAATTTCGGAGTTCTCAAACGGAAGCATATAGGACGAGCAAGACAGCGCAACTTACACGCGGGGAACAATTAAGAACATTTACCTTTTTCTCTCTCTTTTTTTATTTTTTTATTTTTGAAAATTAATAATGAATCTAATAAGTTAATTATTTTACGTATTTTTATTTGGCATTAAAAAAATTTAGTATTGGCATCTACTTTTGAAAAAAGCAATGGCAATAATGAGGGTTGATGGGTGGATGGTGAATGGCTTCAACTTCCTCTCTGTTGACACCAATGTGCCAACTTATTCTTACCTCTTTTTCTTCCTTTTTTTTATTTATTATTTTTCTATGCTTTTCTCAAATTAATTACTTTTGGTTCACACCATAGCCAAAAACAAACTCTGTTTTTACTTTTGGTTCTCAAATTTTGAAGCATAATAATACCATTGCTCTCTCATCGACTATTCTTTTGACTTCTTCTGTGAACATCTCACCACCCACCAGATAACCTTCGTACGTTTTTTCCCCCTTTATCTTCATGTAACATTCCTTATTTCTCTATCTCTTATTTTTTAGCGGTAAGGTCAAAACTGAACGAGTTTTATAAGTTTCGGTATACGATAAATTCAAATTACATTAAAATTAAAAGAAGAATAACAAGATTAAATCGTTTGAAAAATTATGTAATAATTTTTAATTATGATTTCTATGTCAATTCTGGTTCAAAAGTGAGTCCATTATAAACATATAAGTATGTATAATTTTTATGAAAAAGATACATTATTATTATTATTATGTATTTATTGTACTGAACACCGAATTCTTATATCATTTTACAACATCTCTTGTGGGTGTTATCTCGATCGAGAATCTATAAAGGAATGAAAGTTTGACTAGAGTAGAGGAGTGAAAGCGAAGGAAGGAAGATTAAGTTGAACAAGTTCGAAAAGTGGAAAAAACAACATATTACGATTGACCGAAGTGAAAAAGTGAATTGTTCAACCGATAGAAATTCTCTCAGTACATTTTACACACAAAAAAAAAATATTACGTATACAAACAAAACAAAATAGACAAATAATAGGTAAATAACTTTGGATAATCCTAATCTAATAAAATAAATTTGCACATTATTATAAAACTTTGAAATATTTAGCTTTATGAACTATTGTGAAACTCATCTCGTACCGTTGCATTGCTTTATCATGGCAAGAAATTATGTTTTCTTATTTATAGTATGAATTAACATATTTTTACTTTTCACGGATATATAAAAATATTTTTTTTTTGTTACGCTGAAATGTTAAATGTGAGTTTCTAAACTTAGGTTAGTGAAAGATAACAAATTGGTATTTTAGCAAACCCTTCGAGAAGGCTTATTTCACATTCACTTTTTGAAATAGCTTTTTCAAATATACTTTAACAATATTGCAAATTTATAATTTTGAGAATTTGTTGTTATTTGTGGTGGATTTTTATTGAAATAATTTTATTATGTAAAATCAAAATGGTGTTTTATGGATAAATTGGTATTGATGTTTTTATTTGAAGATATGAAAATAGAGTTGAGAATTTTCTAGTATGCTTACAATATGGTCAAAGATTGAAATGGGAGTCATACACATAGATTGAAGGTGTTAATCAAATGAGAGGTTGTTTTTTAAATGAATAAAAAAATGTGGTTTACTTGTTTTTAATCGAACAAGAAAGTGTTGAAAAATACAAGGAAAGTTGAAATTGTTTATTGAATTTGGTATGTCATAATCACACAAATAATGGAAATTTGACAAGTGTATGACAGGTATCATGTAATAATTATTATAAATAACTGAATAATTGTCTTAGTATAATCTCTATTATAATTTTATCTGTGATTATGGAGTGAAAAAGTTACCATGGACAAAAACTTTGTAAAAGTGTCAAACATGGAAATGACAAAAGAGAGCATTAACATTGATGTTCTTGCTCACCAATTTCATGAGTTTCTTAAGAACAAAAATATTTTATCTTTTGAAATTCTTTTTGCTTTGTACATTGTGTTTTCTTGTTCATTTAATTTCTTGACTTGTTTTTACTTTTCAATCTTGTTTTGTGATTATGTCCTAAAATTTTTATCTTATTTTCTTCTGGTTGATTTCTATTTATTATTTTAATATCTTTTATTTTATTTAAGTTTTATACAAAAATAGCTTTAGAATTTAGTTCATGCTTTTTCTTCATAAATCTAGATTATAATCTTTCTTGTCTTTTGATTCTAGTCATTATGAATTTTATGCTTTTCTGTTTTTTAAAGATAACAAATGGTAATATAAACATATTTTCATCGTAATCAAGTAATGTTATAAACTTGGTTTTATTTTATGTTTAAAACTATTTTAGTACATTTAAATAGAAAACAAATGTCATCAGTTTAGACAAAAACAATTCAATAGACAATTTTATTTCCTTTTAGTTAGAGAAAAAATTATTTCTTTTTAATTTATTAAGCATTGTTTTATTTGGAATTAATTATAAAAAATATTTCTAACAATGTCATTCCAACTTTCAATATATATTAAATTATTTATAATAAATTAAAATATGAAAATCGATAATTACATAAAAATGCATATAGTGATGGAACTTAAAACTACAATATTATTTGGAAAATATTTAGCAATTAATTTTGTCAAATTTTTTTAACAAAAAAAACTAACTTGTAACTTTTGAACTCTAATTGACCTTTCACTATTTTAAATATTTGATACAAATACTTTGAATTGGACACTGTTAAGGTTCATAATTAATTATAGCCAAGGCATAATTAATTATAGGTTTAGTTTAACTAGGTTTAAAGAACATATTGTATGTAGATTAATTTTGTATTTGCATTTATATATATATATATATATGTATGTATGTATGTATGCGAATTTATATTTTTTTCTTTCTAATAATTTTCAAGTGATTTTGAAACTTCACCTAAAATTTACTTAAATATAGTGGACTGTTTTATTAGCTAACAATTTTTTTTATCTATGTATAGTTGCCATTTTTCATTTGCCAAATTTTGTATATTATATAATTTAACTTTTTTAAAAACTGGAATGTGTAATAAAAGTGTACATGATTTTTCATTACTTATTTAATAAAATTAAAAGTCATTTTTCAATTTTATAAAACAATTACTTTATAATTAATTATATTCTAATTTTAATTTATACATATTTTTATTAAATTTTGATTAGGAATTTAATTAATTAATTACACAACCTAATTAATTTTGTATTTATTTAATCACATTAATTAAGTAAACTATAAATCTTTTGTTTTTCTCTTTTTACTTTTTGATATTTACTCCAGCAAACAAAGCATTAAAGAGTTAAATATTTAATACACTCTTTTATTCATATGTATCTTCCTTCAACTTAAAAGTGTTTGGTATTAATGTTAGAAAAGATTTACATGGAAGCTAGAGAGTGTGTTGGCATTTTTCTTAATATAACTATTTTTTACATTACACGTGTAAAATAAATATGTTTAAATATATCAATTTTATTACAGATTTGAAATAAATTATTTAAATGATCAGATGATTTGTGTTAAATTGTTTTTATTTTTATAATACTATTTAAATTAATTTAGAGATAAAAATAAAAGAGGTTAAATAAAAATGGATAAATGATTAGAAAAAACTATGAGAATCAAACTAGGACTTTAAATTTTAAAAAGATTGCTATTTGCACCTTTTTTTTACTCTGTACACCTCCATTTTACATATAATATCTAAACTACCCTTTGCTAGCTCACCCTCTCGTCCCTGTCACTTAATTCTTCTTCTTCAACGTCATTTTCTTGGTCTGTATATGCTAAGTCAATATTTGGTCACAAAAACTAATTATTTGAGATTGTTTTGGAACTCATTTTAGTCTAACTTACATAAATGAATGCCCACAAAATTATTAAATAAAAATTAATTTTAAAAATTAAATAATTAGTTATTATTTAATTAGATTAAAAAATAATTTTATAAATAAAAAAAATATCATATATAAAATAATTTCTATTATTAATAAAAATTTATAAAATAGTTTTTAAATATGTATCAAATCTTAATTATCAAGATTTAGTTACTTATTGCTTTATATTTTAAATTATTCTTTATTAATCTTTTAGAGAACAATATAAAATATAAAATATTAGTAACTAAAACTTAAATGCTAATTTAAATATTAATTTAAAAATTATTTTATAATTTTTTTTATAATAGAAATTAATAATTTGTTTAATGTTTAAATTAATTAGTATCTAATTTAGTTAGTATAGTGATTAATTATATTTTTTCTAAAATTATTTGTTATTTATTGATTTTGTTATACTAAACTTAATTGTTATTTATTGATTTTGTTATAGTGGGATTTAGGTTTAGGGGATTTGTATTTATTTATTAATTATGATCCATTTTGGGCCAAATATTTGACAATTTGACTGCAAAGAACAGAAGAAGATGATATATAATGAAAAGAATTTGACAATACTTTGAATGCAATCATTACACGATCAAATATATATGTAATCTACAAAGAAAGAAATGAAGAGATCTCTAAGAGCAGCCTCCACATCAAGATTTGAAATCTTGGTTCCTCGTTTTCATTTGTCGCTCCCTCGAACTTATTAAGATCAAGATGTGCAAGATCACCACCAAATAAATAGAAGCAGCCTCATCCGAATCGTGAAGATTGTAGCTCAGAGACGATACATTCAGACTCTTATTATTCAAAGAACTTTTACAACAAATTAGATGCTTAACCCTGCTCCAAATGGAACTTGATTTTATTCCACAATGAATACTAGAACCTGAAAACAAAAGTACAAGTTTCCATCATTTTCAAGATCCATAAATGTATGTCAAAGACTCTGAAAAGTTCCTCAAAAGATACTTTTCAATTTTTGGATTAGTAACTTACATGACTTATCGTCGTTTCTGCTTAACTCGAAGCTTAGTTGTAGGTGGGTGGTGGAGGGGAAGCATAGCTGTATGCCGGTGGTGGAGGAGACTTGGTTGGTGGTGGGGGACTCACGTAGTAATAAGGAGGTGGGGGAGACGGTGATGGTGGTGGAGGAGATTTGTAGTAGTAGGGAGTAGGAGGATCGGGAGATGGTGGAGGAGGGCTCTTGTAGTAGTAAGGAGGTGGTGGAGAAGGTGATGGAGGAGGAGGTGACTTGTAGTAGTAGGGTGGTGGTGGTGATGGAGATGGTGGTGGTGGTGACTTGTAATAGTAAGGAGGTGGCGGTGAAGGATCCGGTGGTGGAGGTGATTTGTAGTAGTAGGGAGGTGGTGGTGATGGGGATGGTGGTGGAGGTGATTTGTAGTAGTATGGTGGTGGTGGTGAGGGGGATGGTGGAGGAGGTGACTTGTAGTAGTAGGGAGGTGGTGGTGATGGATCTGGTGGAGGAGGTGACTTGTAGTAGTAGGGAGGTGGTGGTGATGGAGATGGTGGTGGAGGAGACTTGTAGTAGTAGGGTGGTGGTGGTGAGGGGGATGGAGGAGGAGGAGACTTGTAGTAGTAGGGAGGTGGTGGTGAAGGATCTGGTGGTGGAGGAGACTTGTAGTAGTAGGGTGGTGGTGGTGATGGGGATGGTGGTGGAGGAGACTTGTAGTAGTAGGGAGGTGGTGGTGAGGGGGATGGTGGAGGAGGAGACTTGTAGTAGTAGGGAGGAGGTGGTGATGGATCTGGTGGAGGAGGTGATTTGTAGTAATAGGGTGGTGGTGGTGAAGGGGAAGGTGGTGGTGGGGACTTGTAGTAGTAGGGAGGTGGTGGTGAGGGAGATGGTGGTGGAGGTGATTTGTAGTAGTATGGTGGTGGTGGAGAAGGTGATGGAGGAGGAGGTGACTTGTAGTAGTAGGGAGGTGGTGGTGATGGATCTGGTGGTGGAGGTGATTTGTAGTAGTAAGGTGGTGGTGGTGATGGAGATGGTGGTGGAGGAGACTTGTAGTAGTAGGGTGGTGGAGGTGATGGGGAGGGTGGAGGAGGTGATTTGTAGTAGTAAGGAGGATAATAAGGATCCTTGTGTGGAGGAGGTGGAGATTTATAGTAGTATGGAGAAGGAGATGGTGATGGTGGAGGGGGGCTCTTGTAGTAGTAAGGAGGGGACTTATAGTAGTATGGTGGTGGGGGAGAGTTGTAGTAGTATGGTTTGTGATAAGGAGTGGGTGAATGCTTGTGCTTTTCACAATCATAAGGCTTTTTAGGAGCATAAGCAAAAGGCTTAGCCTTCAGAACAACCTCGTACTTATCCTTGGACTTCAGTGCCAACTTGGTTCCCTCGTTAAGCTTGGTGGGTATGCTGCAACGTGAGCCCTTAGGAGGAGCATGGAGTTGAGCCTTGCAGACTGTGCCTCCATATTTAACATAGTCCAATCCTTCGACAGTGATGCTGTATTTCCCATTGCTCTTAGTGTTACCGTAAGACTTTATGGTCTTGCCTCCAACTTCACAAGTCACTTCGACAGTGGCACCTAAGGTACAAAATGCGTGAATTTCACATGTTAAAAGACAAATCAATCGAACACATAACACTAGGTAACATTTTTTTTGTTAATTTTAAGGAACTTTTTTGTTTTGTGAACACAAAACGAGACAATGTTCTGCAGACACATGATGACGCACAACGATATCGATGGAGTTGTAGGAATAGAAAAATTAGGTTGACCAAGAAAATGTTAAGAAAACAAAAATGCAGTTAAATATTATCAAACAATGACACGTTTGAACGGAAAATAATGATAAATATTGTTGCTGTCGAAGCATCAGCATCAGAAGGAAATAATAATAATAATGAAATATAAAAGTAAAGTTTGCACCTTCGAGGTGTTTCTTGTTGTGAGATTTCTGGGGGTATTTCCAGTCGTAGCATCTGTAACAGTAGACTTTACCGACAACCTTAACGATCAATGAGTGGTGATAGTGGTGAGGGTGAGGATAAGCGACCGGAGGAGGTGGAGATTTGTAGTAGTATGGTGGAGACTTGTAGTAGTATGGTGGAGGAGGTGAGGGAGAAGGAGGAGGAGGAGATTTGTAGTAGTAGGGTGGTGGTGGGGACTTGTAGTAGTAAGGATCATGGGGTGGTGACTTTTCAGGTGGGGGAGGAGACTTGTAGTAGTATGGGGGTGGTGGTGATGGTGAAGGTGGTGGTGGGGACTTGTAGTAGTAAGGATCATAGGGAGGTGACTTTTTAGGCGGGGGAGGAGACTTGTAGTAGTAAGGTGGTGGAGGTGAGGGAGAGGGTGGTGGGGGAGATTTATAGTAGTAGGGTGGTGGTGGTGATGGAGATGGTGGTGGTGGTGACTTGTAATAGTAAGGAGGTGGAGGTGAAGGATCAGGTGGTGGAGGAGACTTGTAGTAGTAAGGTGGTGGTGGTGATGGGGATGGTGGTGGAGGTGACTTGTAATAGTATGGTGGTGGTGGTGAGGGGGATGGTGGAGGAGGTGACTTGTAGTAGTAGGGAGGTGGTGGTGATGGATCAGGTGGAGGAGGTGACTTGTAGTAGTAGGGTGGTGGTGGTGATGGAGATGGTGGTGGAGGAGACTTGTAGTAGTAGGGTGGTGGTGGTGATGGGGATGGTGGTGGAGGAGACTTGTAGTAGTAGGGAGGTGGTGGTGATGGATCAGGTGGAGGAGGTGACTTGTAGTAGTAGGGTGGTGGTGGTGATGGAGATGGTGGTGGAGGAGACTTGTAGTAGTATGGTGGTGGTGGTGATGGAGAAGGTGGAGGAGGAGACTTGTAGTAGTAAGGAGGTGGTGGTGATGGTGATGGTGGAGGAGGAGACTTGTAGTAGTAGGGAGGAGGTGGTGATGGATCAGGTGGAGGTGGTGATTTGTAGTAATAGGGTGGTGGTGGTGATGGGGAAGGTGGTGGAGGAGATTTGTAGTAGTATGGTGGTGGTGGTGAGGGAGAGGGTGGTGGAGGTGATGAGTAAGAGTAAGCATCAGCAGCCACAGATGCTACATTGAGGGAAACAAGAACAATGGCCAATGCAAGGGCCATTTGAGGCCTAAAACGACCCTTACTAGGGCCGTAGCTAAGGGCAGTCATGAGTAGAAGGGGTACCCTCCAACCAATGCTAAGGGTGAGATATGATCCTTGATGATTCAGTGATGATTAAGAAAGCACCATGAAATGCATATTTATAATGGAATGTCTCATACCAATTCATTTCTTATAATAATTTCAATGCTTCAATGAACCTTCCCCAGCTGGCCTCGTGACTTTTTAACTGCAATATCTTAATCCAAATTTCTTCTTCTTCTCCATATGCCACCATTCCAACTAACTCATTTTTAAAAAATTTGAAACTCCAACAACTCATTATTAAATCACCCTCTTCATCTACTCTCTACAAAATAAGCAAAAGGGTCCAAAATAATGCTTCTCTATTATCATCAAGTTGCCTCTCTTGACTCAGAAAATTCAAAATGCCTTTTTCATTCACTTTTCTTCTTGTTTTCTATTGCTTTTGTTGAGAGGGAAGGTAATAAAGTGAACAGAAATCAACATTTTTTTCAATCAATTGCTATGAATAATTGTGTAATGTTTCGTTGTTTCGCCACATGGAAGCTTTATTAAGGTGTCCAAAATATTTTAACACAATGTATATGTACACTTGATAATTGAGTGTCGGCTTTGTAGAAAAAGGGACGCAACGTTTTTCAAAAATGAAACGTATATGCACACGAAATGGAAGTTAGAATGTGTATTCATCTAATAAAACAATACACAATGTAATTTTTTATGCAGATATTTTAATGCATGTGTTATGAAATTATTATAGTTCCAGTTGCACTTGCACGGATTATTATTAAGAAATATTATTTGACTAAAACCGAAAACTACCTTGGATAATTAAGAGTGTGAATATATTTTTACCCTGTTTTGTTTTGATTATAACGGGGAAAGAAGGAGAATAATTGTTTTACACATTAATTATCCTGGATCATAAATAAGGGTCACTTTAAGTGAGTTACAATTCAAATTTTGCATATGTCCCCATGTGGGTTTAGCTACTATTGTAGCATGCATGTTGTAATTAAGAACCATGTTAGTGCCTTTCTTTTGTTCTTAATTGCAGTCAATGGCGTGTGATATTACGTCTCTAAATTAATCGAATTTGTGATAATTGTTGGTGGTGGAAAAAAAAAATGATTTGATGAATATATTTGTGGAGGTGTTATGTGAGAGAAGAATGTGATAGTAGCAGAGACGTGGATGGGGTGTCTTTCATAAGTCATTTTTTATGCTTATAATATGTTACACATACAAGATCTATTATATGATCAAATTAGAGAAAGTCAAAGAAAGAGTTTAGCTTTTAGGTAAATGTAGAAGCTAACTATGTTAAAGTCATTCAATGGACTACTCCATTTAACTTCTACATTTCTGCATAATTTTCAGGTTTTGATAACCCTAAACCCTAAAAAGTAAGACATTGTTGACTTTGAAATTTAGTGTTTTGTGATGATTTTATTTTTAAAAAATATATCTGTAAAAGTCGAAAGAGAAAAAAAATATATAAATTATTATTTATCTCAATTCGAAAAGAAAAAAAAATATAAATTATTATTGATCTAACACTACAAGAAAATTATGAAATAGAAAACAATTTTTTAGATACCAAAATAATTAGTTGCAATAGTAACTAAATTAAAGACATTTTAGAAACTAAAAAAAAAGTGGTTTCTATATTAGTTTCTATTATTGTTAAATAGTTTCTAAATAGGTATCTAATTAGCAACCAAGGTTTTAGAGACCAAATTTAGAAACTAAATAATTGGTAGTTAAAAGTTTGATTGCTAATTAGATACCAATTTAGAAACTATTTAACAATAATAGAAACTAATTTAGAAATCAATTTTTTATTTAGTTTCTAAAATGGTCTCTAATTTAGTTACTATTGCAACTAATTATTTTAGTCTCTAAAAATTGATTTCTATTTCATATTTTTCTTGTAGTGTAGATTCTAGTCTTGAAGCATGTAAAACTATATTTACAATACTTAAAACATTAACCATTTCATCCTACAAATTGTGTACATTTTATATTTGTAATATAACTTATCTACTAAATAATATAATATTTTTTAAAGACTTTCAAGTCATATTATAGTAAAGTAGTGCAATAACTTCATTAACCAAACTTCTCAAACTTTATAATAATTATTGCAAAGTCAATCATTGTGTTTAAAGATATATTTATGATGTTTTGTGTTTGATATCCTGAAGTAAAGTGCATAAAGGAAGAAATTGTATATGCTATTAGGTGAATTATGTTTTCAGAGAAAAATGATGTATGGGTTTTGAAAATGTCTTTTATTATAATGGTCTTATAGTCTTTGTAGATAATAGAAAGAACTAATTGATGCTTAAAAAGGTAAAAATAGGGAAAAGACAAGAAGCTAAAAGTTGGACATGGTCATAAAGAAACACAATTATTGAATTGACTAGAATATTTTGTAGAGTGAAATAAATGCTATAACAAAAAATTTCCATGAAAAAAGTTAAACAATTTAAAATTTGTTAAGGATAGTTACGTTTTATCATCTACATAAGCGTTGAATTTCATTGCTCATTTCAGATTTATGCATATTACCTTATGCCAGACTGGCTGATTATTAGTCACCGCTAAGAGTTTGGAAATTTTATAATTTCGTCTAATTTGGTTATAATTTATGGAAAATGGTAAAAATTTAATAGTTACCTGTATAATAAGCTGTTTTTAGAATCACAATTACAAATTTATTATATATTAATTAATTTTAAATTGAGTGAAAAACATAATTATCCTTTAATTAAAAAAAATTATATTATCTATCAGTCGGTCTGTGTGGCCGAGTTGAAATCCAGCGTTCGGTCAAGATCGACGGAGACCAGCACACTTAAGGAGAGGACTAACGACTAATCAAATGTAAAATACAGATAAAATCCTTAATCAGGCTTAATAACAAAATTAAGCAAAAATCTCCAAATGATAGGTGTGTCATCATCTAGTACTAAACACACTGAGTGCCGAAGTCTAACTTGAGCATCATAGTGTCTTTTGCAGATACCATCCACAAAAGAGGTAGTGGGAGTTCATTCGAGAGGAAGGAAGAGCAGACCGGTATCGAGAAAAAGTTAAACAGTTCTCTTGAGTCGACCAACCGAGAAAAAGTTCAACCCGTTCGATAATATATTGTGTAAAAAAAACTGTAATTATGAATTATCTAATCATGTGGGAAAAAAATTAATAGATTACGAATTAAATTAATAATTGAGTGTAGTTTGGGTGCCTATGTTGAATTCCCATGTAGAGAGATATGTTCATATTTCAACACCACCAATTATGCTAAACTCCATGTGCCCACATTCATTTTCTGATTAATCACAAATTATTGAAGATCCTCTTCATTCTAAATACACCTCCATCTCCTTTTCACGTTCTCATTTTCAAATACATACTTAATAATTTATTATCACTCTCTTCAAGTTTCCGTGCACCCAAAGATTTAACCATTTGATTAATTACAACAAAATGAATTATTATCAAACAAATTAAACTAACAATTTTAGAACAGATTAGCACAAAAGTGGCTTACACCGAATGGAAAAAATCACGCGAATCACGTAATTATATTGTTTAGGTTTTAAGCTTTATCTATAGCATGCAGCTGAAAAATCAAAGTCTAATCTCGTGCCAATTCAAATCTTTTGCATTATATATACCATTTTTTCATCGTCAATCTCTTCAAAAGGCAGCATGGTGTTAATTCCTGAACTCTTTGAGCCACATGAAACTTCGTTCCAATTACCAATTTACATCCATGCTTCGTCATCTCATTTCAATCTTTTGAACTACCTATATCACTCAAAACATCCATTTTTGAATTTATAAAAGTTGACGTATCTTAAATGATGTATCCGTGTCGGACACACGTATTCAACATTGATACATGTACAATATCTATCGGTGAAGTGTTCAAATTAAAAAAAAATTGATTCTCTAATCATTCTAACCTGGTTCTAACTCAGTTTTAAAAAGAACAAGTGCGTAATTTTCTAAAAACTTAAATTTATTATATAAGTTTTTATTATGATTATAGAAATAAGAAATAAATTCTTTTAAACGAGTTATGAGAAACATTTATCTGATACATAAAAAAAACTCAACCATACTTATTCACATACATTCTTCATTGTCAATTTATATAATTCATAATAATATAATACAGAGATTTGTGTATCCATATTCTAATTTTAGAGATTATAAGTGTTGAAGTATCCATATGTATATTGTCTCCGTATCAAAATTCATAATTCATGTTAAGTAGTTTCTTTTTTACTTACTTGATTTGATAATTTAAAATCTTCATTAGTTCATAAATTTTATAATTTAATATTGTGGAGACAACGAGTTATTACCAAATTTTTTAATCCGTTGTGTTTCTTAGGAATGAAGAAAAACTACAAAATAAACGAACAACCGGAATAAGCATGTAATTAAAGGACAAATATCCATTTGGTATCATCTTGTGCTTACTATTTTCTTGCTTGGATAACAAATATGCCATGTATACTTTCAAGAAAAAACTTATGCACCACTCTTTGTCCTTTTGTTACGTTATTCCTCATGTTCCAACATAGCAGTAAATGATGACAAACCTCACCAAGTGTCGGGTTAAGTAATTTTTCTTTTATAAAATAATAATTATTTTCTCAAATGTATTTTTTTTCTCCATTTTGACCTATCAAAACATGCTAATATATTCTTATTCTTGTATATTTCAGATCGAGAATTCATAATATACAAATAATCTTATTTTAAAATTGATTTTATAAGATTGAATAAAATTTATAATATTTTTTTAATATATTAATTTTATTTGACTATGTTCTCGATCGAGATCGAGAAAACGATTATTTTTCTTCTCGATCCGATCGGTTTGTATCTACCTTTTCTCTTCACTAAACAACTTCACAACTCTTATTTAGCTGTCCTCTTCCTTGTAAACTCTTAATCCAGATGGTACTTGCAAAAGACATTCCGACATCCATATACGATTTCGATATTCAATGTTTGATACAATTAATGCGTGATGATGAAGTACTTTTTTTAAAAATGTGTTACTATTTATTTGATTATCACTCCGTTAGTGGACCAAATTAAATTTTTAGATCATAATTAAAAATGTATTACCTGCTTTAATCTTATTAATCTCCTGTCAGACTTAATGAAGCTGATTGTATCGATGAATTATCAATCATTCGAACTCAACCGGTAGATAGAGATTAAGAATAATATAGTTTTATTGATTATTCTAGGCTGCGTAGAGTATAATGATTGAGTTGACGTTGTGGAAAAATTGGAATGAAAAGACAAACGCTTTATATAGCACGTGATTAGCGATGAACGGGGAGGAATACTAGGGTTGAACACAGAAACCATAGAAAAATGAATGGAGAGCGGAATAAGCATACAACGGCTAGTTGGAGACCTAATTAATTATTTACAACTTTTAATCTCTTATTATCATATAAATATAATATTTATAAACTGCATATTCTAACTAATTATAATTTTTTAATCAACTTGACCCATTAAAGCTTTCATTTCTACATTTTGGTCATCGTTCTTTAATATCTTTAACACCTTCTTCGAACTCAGATACATTATTTCATTTATTAAGATACAGACACATTGTTTCCATTTTCATAAAGTCACACCAAATTAAATTAATTTTGTATTAATATATGAGTCCCAACGTTTATCTTTGGAGTGAAATGGCAGAAAATAAATACTATAATATACTTTTATTATTTAATCAGATTAATCCCACTTCAGTATCAGATTTTTCATTACACAAAAAATCGAATATTCCTAATTTTTTAAGAAAATAAATTTATTCTCAACAATTACTGCTTTTAGTAGGAAATATTATTTTTCCCTTTTGGACATATTAATGGAAATCTATTTTCGACTATAAAATTAATTGTTATTTTTATGCCGTAATTTTTTTCCATTAATACTAGTTTTTTAAGGAATCCAAGCAAGGTAATGGATTAGAATCAAAAGCAGTTCAAATTATTAGAACTATTTTAAACCCTTTTATAGAATAATTCGATTTTAATAATAATTAATAAATATTTTTGGAGACTATATATTTATTGTTGTAGTCTCAAAATTCTTTCCAATAGTTGCATGTCATTGATTGATTTGCATTGTCCATTTTTTGACTGGCAATTTTTTTCAACTTCTTCTAACATCATTCATATACATAATCATTCCAGTTTTTTTTTTAAATTATAAATATCTCATTTGATAGATTTCTTAGCCATTATGAATATAATCAAAATAACGTACAAAATTTGAAGAGCCTTTACTAAACTTGGGAGCTTACCGCATATGAACACTTCTTCTATCAAATTATCATATTTATAGAAACATCGTTAAAGTCAAATTTCCTTATTAGGCTTAAGAGCTGATGGGTTGTGTTTGGTTTTATTAACAATTGAGCTGAACCTGTTTGCATAAAGATCTTCTTCCTCTAGAAAAACTACCAAGATTTTTGTGATTTCTCATTCTTCTTCCAAGAACCAAGCACTTTGAGAAGAATTTGCATTTTCTCAGCAAAAAAAAGTTGCTCAATTGCAGCTTCACTAACTCAATCATCATGGCTTAGGTTGTTTCCTCATCCTTAGATATGGTTTCGAACGAGTTTTGTAATTTCTATTCTATGGTACTTCCATACCTCTTCCTTACATTTTTTTTTTTAATTTCAATACTACACTTTTGAGTATAGGTCAGGGTTTTTGTCTGAGTAAAAAGTGCGATGACTTCTTCTTTATTTTCAAGTGATTTTGGTTGTTTGTGGTGACTGGTGTTAGTTGTTGGTTGCTGATGATGAATGTTTGTGTATGAAGTAAGTTTTGGGAAGTTTTTACTGTTATTTTTTTTTTTCGTGTATACCAAATTGTTCAACCTCCTTATTATAATATGTATTTTAGAATTATACAATTTGAAATACATTTTAAAATTACAATTTGGATTTATGTTTTTTTAAAAGGCTTTTGGATTGAACAAAACAAATAAAAAAACATATAAGGTGAAAAAATGGGTGCAACAATGAGTACAAAACAGATTATTTTTTTTCAAAGAATGCAACTACTCAAGCCTCTTCAACCCTAGCCGTAACAACCGTTCAAATGTTCTCTCAAAGGAATGCGATCGGAGAATTTGAGAATGTGATTGGAGAACCAGTATGGGGTGGTGCGGTTAGAAATCAATGTCGGGTGCAAGGAAAAAATATGAAAGGTAGGGGGTGGAGGGAGAAATTGCCAAATAATTATTAGTGCTATTTTTGTCCGAAGACTTATGGGCTTATTAGAGTTTCTTCGGGCCTTAAAACACAGCCCAGAATTTTGAAGCCCATGTAATAAATAACAAGTAGAAGCCCATTGCCTCTCTCAATCTTGATTTTCAGAAGGCATCAGCGAGTACTTTCGTTCTTCTTCTGCATCAGCTCATAGTGTTGGAGGTGAATTTTCAGTGTTATTTCTTCTCTCTCTCAAAACGTGCTTACTGTAGTAGACTACCCTTGAAGTTCTCACTTACATTTTTTATCTTAAAAATTCTCCCTTGAAATCAGGTATCTTAATTCATGATCTGATTACTTTCCATTTTTTGTGTGAAGGTTTCTTCATTGGTGTTGTTTTTCTAATCGATTATGGCCTATGAGTTAACTGAGACAAAGAGTAAGAAGCATTGCAATGCACCTTCTGTTTATAATTCATTGCAATTCAAGTGTTGTGTGCGTGTTTTGACATTGGAATTTTTCATGATCTCGCAGAGGCTGGTATAGGCCTAATTGGGTTCGGTTTATTCTTCACATTTCTTGCCATAGTTCTCTTCTTTGACCGTGGTTTGCTTGCTCTGGGAAATGTGAGTCTTACTATTACAATCTAAATTTTCGTAACCATTTCCTTTGGAATGGAGGTTGGTATAGCCCTAATTTTGGTTTTTGCATCTTTTATTGTGGAATCAGATATTTTCCTTGGCAGGGGTTGCAATTTTGCTTGGTTGGCGTTCTACGTGGGCACTTTTCACTGATAGAGCGAATTATAAGGCACTCTTCTTTCATTAAGTTGACATTTGTACATAGCTGCTTCTTGACTTTTGAACTGTTTGCATTAGATCAGAAAACATATTTATTTATCATTCCTAAACTTAAAATTTAATCGGGTGTCTGCTAAACGAGATAGATTGTTTTGCCTATCATATAAGTGAGTAAGTTTAACGTCTGGTATCAAATAGTAACGAATAGGTGCATATATGCATAGGACAATGTCTTCTCTTCATTTGTCTTTCACCAATACGTTTATCTGTTTGATAGTTGATACCCTAGTAAAATTTCTATACAAAATCTGCATAATATTCTCCCCCAACAACTATTAGTTCCAAACAATATTTGTACTGCACAATGGAAAATATCTGCTGTCAAATTCAAAATCATGTTCAGAACTTTCCTTCTTGCACTACAAGAAAATGCATGTGCTAGTTGTGATACATGGAATAACTAATTTATTTTTGGCACCTGAATCCTTAAAAAATCCACTTTTTCTGATGCCTTAATGATTTAGAGCTTCACAGTTGCTTTGCTACATATTCTTTTGCCTATAGTTTGGAACAAATAAATGGAATTTTTCTGAGTTAGTTCCTCCTTGTTCACTTGCCTGCCTGTAAGAGACTGTTTCCCAGTTTGGGTCAGTATCTGTTCTACTTCAAGTACTAACACCGATGAATTAAAGAATTGTTTGATTTGGATTTCCTGCATTTCTTTCTGTGACAAAACATTATGTATCTTCCATCCTTTGTTTTTGTACTACTGCATCATGTATTAACCTTAGTTCTTTAGTGTTTTTCTCCACTTGATATGAAATCTCCAAATTCTCTATAAATGAATAAGGAAACTAGTTTGCTTTGCCTTTTTTTTTTCAGGGCACTGCATCATTTCTTTTGGGTCTCTTTTTCATTTTTGTGAGGTGGCCAATAATTGGTATAATACTTGAAATATACGGTTTTGTTGTTCTCTTCAGGTTTGTTGATGACATTGGCATCCTTCTTGAATTTTACATGACTACAAAACTTATTGTACACTTAATATTGATGCTTTTGGTTGCAGTGGTTTTTGGTCTTCTATCAAAATGTTCCTCTACCATATCCCTGTTGTTGGATGGGTTATACAGTTTATATGTCGTAAGTTTCCCTGTGAAAATTCATTATCAAGATTCCATGTTTGTATTAATATATTTGTCTGAAAAATATGTTAATTTTATTAAATATAGATATTATAATTTTATGAGGACTTCTAACTACTAATTCAAACGAAGATAGGATGGTACTCAGAGAAAATAATAGATATTATCTTTTGTCTCTCTAACATGAATAGGTACATTTTTTATCCTGCATTTTAAAACTAACCTCTGTTTCTGAAAATGTATCACATTAAATCCCATTATAAAGTCCATAAGTAAGGGTTAACGGTGATGCCCCCAGTGTGGTCAGGGAGAAACAGAGTTCAAAAATCAATGTTTACAAATTATTTAACTTGTTTTACCTCATGTATATGACATGAATAGCTTTGCTACAAACGTTTATGATGATTTGGATAGTGCTTAACATCTGTTTCTACTGTGTTGCAGCTCCTTGATTGTCACATATAGGGATTTCATTTATTATCTTAGTGAGAAGTTCCCAGCATTTATGTAAAAAAGTTGTACTTGGTTGCCATATTTTGTTGCTGCTCATGATGATCTTAGATTTTGTTTTAACTTTTAATGTAAACAAGAATACAAGCTGGTTATCCTGTCAGTTCTACCAGCATGAAGGCTTGTTACTGATGTCGAACCAAACATATGAAGATGGTTTATGTTAGGCCAACGTGCAGGATTAACCATTGTTGGCTAAAGGATGTTAAAATTTCTTTTGTATATTTATTATGGTTTATGAAAGATTCATGAGTTATTTGTGTTGGTTTGGTGGAATTTAAACTTCACCCAGTCAAAAGAATGAAAGTAGAGGGGAATGAATTGGGTTTTTATATCTCTAGCTTCCATAAATGTAGCTTTTCTATTTAAAGTATCCATACATAAAAATATTTTACAATGTGGATAACCATTTTCTACAAAGATTAAAAAATCCCAGTGTACCAGACAACGCTATTTAACATGATAATACTGAAATAAATTTAACCTTTCACATGACGTGAAATCAGATTTATGTTTCTAAATTTTAGCAAAATATGATGACAGTATCTTTTAACCTAATAAGCGTTTATGTTAACGGGGAAATTATTTTGAAATAGTAAAATGTAGAAGTGCTAAATGCACACAACTACAGAAATTGCACCCCTGATGCCTTCAAAATTTGAGTTCTGAATAGCACATTTTGGAAGTTATTTTTGAATTATATAATTCGAAATGAACATCTTAAACAAGAGGGTATATTTGGAACTTTCAAATTTATAAAAGGTGCAGGTTGAAATTAAGGGGTGCAGGATGCAATTCCTAGATTGGAATTGTATCTGTTGGCCCAAAATGAAGGAGGCTTTGGGCTTAGTTTAACGAGGCTCTCCTGAATAAGGTGAGATCGAGGCTTTGAACCCAAAAGATTAATGTATGGGCCATGTAGTTAGAACTAAATACCAGTGTGGTAGAATTTGCTTTTTACACCCCATGATTTCCTTTTGCACCTCAACGAGGGCCCGCAAAAGATAAAAATACCATTATGAAAATGCTCTATTAGATCATCTTCCTCTCCACTTTCTTTGGTTTTACAATATTCTCCCTTCACTATTGTGCTTGATGTAGTATGTTTTTTTTATTATAAAAGAATTAGTATAACTTAATTCTAATTCTTATATTTTTTTAAACTATAAATTTAGTTCTTGAATTTTTAAAAATAGATGAATTCGGCCATGGTGTCACGTGGCATCCTCATGACTATGAATGTGATGTCTCACTTTTTAGTCATTTCAATAAAATATATATTTAATTTGACGGTTTAAGTGAGAGGCTATTTCTTCCCTCAAAATTGTCCACCAATTACAAACATTTGGGCATGCTAATTTCACCATGTTTCTAATGATTATAAGACACTAAGTTTTTTCAAATCCAAGAATCATTGTTTTTTGGAAATCATAAATCCTAAAGTTGTGATATTTAGAAACGGCTAAAATTGTTTTAGTTCATAATGTTTTATGAGAAAAAATAGTATTCTCATCAAATTTTTAAATATTAGCCATATTAAATGATTTAATAAGAATAACATGATATTTTATCACAACAACTTTTTTAACTTGAAAAAAAAAATCTAATTTCCTACCTTCTTCACGAATTAAATTTTAATCATAAACCAAATAAATCTTTCTCAATTTTAAATTTTTAGAAGACCATTTTCAATGAAATAACATTATAATAACTTCGATTAGAAATGTGTTGTTCGAAGTTATATGATTGTGTCTAACACTTTCTAGGAAAATAATGTCAACCAATCAATCAGTAGGTTAAAATTATAATAATTATTAACATTATACGAAAATTAATAAATAACAATTAATTTAAAAACAAAAAAATAATTAATTATTATATAGATTAAGTTAAATACTATTCTATTATTAATTAAAAATTAATTTAAAATTTAAAGTAATTAGTAATTAATTTTAAATACAAATTTTAAATACTATTATATATATATTAATAATAAAAATTATTTAAGTATCAATAAATTTTTAATTTATAAAATAATATTTAACTTAATTAATATAATAATTAATTATTTTTTATTTTTAAATTATTATTATCAATAATTTTCTTATATTGCTAGTGCATTCTATTTCAACCTTAATTACAAGCTTATTTTGGTCTTTATTTTCTCCAACATGGAGAAGTAACTCCCATACTTTGTTTATGTTTTTTATTTTTTTTTTCTCCATTGCTTTTGTGATTAAGACTTGAACTGACTACACTATGTTATTGGGAAATTATTTGTTCCGATTTTGATGGAACCCTTCTTCAAGTTTATTGCACAATACAGTTACACTAAGCTTCCATTTTCAATAACCTCCACTAATCTCATTTCGTGTACCTCTTTTAGGAGACAACACATAATTGTTGTCACAATTAATTTGGTTTTAGGTCAACATTGGCCTTTCCTGTTTCACATGCATTTCATTTTTACTTAAAGAACCGAAAAAAGAAGAAGGAAAAGACAGAAATTTGTAAGCTTGCACTTGCAATTCCACCACCTTCTTATATCACTATATTTTCTATAATATTTTTCTTATTTTTTTTATAAGGAGAATCTACTTTTCTCATTAATGCTTTGCTGCCTTCCAAGAGAAAGCTAGAGGGCACCATAGAAGGAGCCAAACAATTACATCAAAAGTTATGTACTTGTTTAGGGTTCTTAATATCAATTAGATATCATATATATATTTTGAATGTTGATTAGAAGTTATAGCTAGTATTTTAAAGTGCATAACTGGATACAAACTCCTGTTTTGAATTGTGATTTATATGAAATCTATTAAAAAACATTATGATGGAACACTTAAATTTTGAGATGTAGAATGCGGATTTTGATGAGTCGTGAGTTTTAAATTTGTTGGTAGACTTTTACATATGATTTTGTGATACGTTTTCGTTGTTCTTTTTTATGTAAGAAGTTTTAGGGTGTCGTGTTTGTATTAGTTTGGTCTCTCTTAAATTCTGATTTTGATGTGTTTGTACCTGTAACGAATTTAGGACGTCTTATTTATTTAAGAGTTGAGATATATATGAAATATCTCTATTATTTATTCAATTTTTGTTAATAAAAAAAATGATACAAATTCTATCTTATAAAATAATTTTATAAAGTTAAATTAAACTTAAAATCTATTTCTTAATTATAAGATTGTTATTTCTTGTTGAAGAGTGGTTGTGCAAATCATGTGTATTTAAACTTTTATGTCCTTTTTTTGTGAGATTGAAACCATTTGAGAAGGTGTTGTGAATGAGAAGAATGAGAAGGTGAAGTAGCTATAATTTGTGATTTAAAAAGTACTTAAACTCTGCAGTGTCGCTTAAACTAGTGTCAAGTGGGCCAATTAAATAGAATGGGTTTATGTTCTTGTTGCGACCAAGGAACCAAAAAGCTAAATAAAGCAAATTAATGGCAAACGTGGAAGCTCACTTTCAACACTCTCTCTCTTTTCAAATAAATGCTTTCAAATACATCATTCTTACTCTTTCCTTTCATTTTTCTTTTGGTCCACATTACGTTAAAACCTTCCAAACCCTCTATCTTCTACACTTATATCCACATTTAACTACACAATATTGTTTTTATGCATGCAAAATATAAACATTTTATATTGTCAACTAAATCAAAACATTAAATAATTGTTATAAATCTCAATAAACTCATCATATACATATATCATTATGTGATTATTTGATAATATAGATTTTTTTTTTGTTGTCAATGGTTTGATAATTAAAAAACCTTGTATTCAAATTTATGTTTGCTTGAATGATAATTTCAATACTATTCAGACTAGTATTCATTGGATTTAAACCCATTATCATTCCTAAAGATTGGGATGACATGCATGGTCCTTATACAATTGTCCTTAAAAAATAGTTATAATACAATTTGATAATGATATAGTTATTTATTATCGAGTGATTGAGTTTGTATTAAAATTTTCATGACACATCGAACAAACAAAATAGTTAGTGACTAAGAAAAATCACTTGGAGTTTCGGCCTAACCAAAGAAAGTATAGTGAAACGATTAATACTAAAGAACTCAATTACACCCTTAAAGCTTGATTAGGAAGACATGAGCCTACATGGGCCTGTCTTAACGTCTCCTGTAGGTAGTGATCTATAACCAAAACTATTAATAGATGAATATCCCTAGTTTGTAAGGTAATGAGTTTCTGATCCTCACATATAACTTAATCGTTTTACTAAAGAAAGTATTCTCACGCTTCCGATCAAGGATGAGAGATTGAAGACAAAAACTGACTGATCGAGAAACAAAAAGTATGAAATTAAGACGTGAACTCGTGGAAAGCTTTTAGGATAACATGACTTTAGGAATTTATGATACTTTCAATTTTATGATTGTATTTCAAGCTGGGCATAATATTCTTATGCATCCCTTTCACATATTAGGTCAATTATATAACTTGTAAGGACAAGTTCCATTAATTTGTTGATATACAATTGCACTATTTTAAGTTCTTAAAATCTCTCTCTAAGGGAAGGGTAGAAAAAAAAGAGTGTTGACTATATGAAGGTTTTAATTGTTGGCATCAAAATACTCTAGGTCTCTTTCACACATATAAATCAGTATGTGTATTACACATGGTACATTGTTCATTGGTACCTTGATATAATAGAGTTAAAATGTAAAACATTGTTACCAAGTGATGATACAAAAAAATGTTAAAGTATTGAAAACCTATTTCACGTTGTGGCCTGAAAAAGATATAAAGAGCCCTACAAGAAGCTTTTAAAGAGCCCTATAAGGTCCTACCTATGGAAGCATGCACACATAGCATATGCATAAAGTTGTACATACCTATTCATCATACACCATCCCCCATCAAAGTTCCATGAACTATTAAATATATTTAGGATTAGAAAATTGTAAATAATAGTTTGAATCTTATTTAATAGGAGAGATGCATTGTTTTGGTTGTTTGGGTGCTATTACCCCCACCAAATCACATAAGTATATATTCTCTCCAATAATGTTATGTTTACGTATAACCAAACAAAAAGGAACACCTAAAATAAGAAAGCTTAGTCACTACCTTCTACACTCAAATGGGTGTGCCAGATTCTATATTCTCTTTTTAAATATTCCAATGCTTACAACTCTTTACTTATGTCAGATAACTATGTAAATAAACGGAAAGCTATGGTTTCATATAGTTTTTAATCAAAAAAATTCTAGATTTTTTTGAAATCTTTTCTTTAAAGGTTTAAGTTTGATTTACGTTTAAATTTTCCACAGCTAATTTTTCTTTTTTATTAGTGTCTTGTCCTTTAGTTTGTCTGTATTCACTTTAGTAGGATGTTGAAGGTAGCTTTTGTTAGGTTATTGTCAGGATATGTCAGAAGTTGTTTTGTTTTTTAGCTGCTTGAAAGGTGTTATGCAATTAGGTTGCTCATACCTTTTTGTATAAATGTTGAATCACCCATGAAGTAGCTTTTGTGTATATATTTTTTATTGTTTATAAAAAAAATGGTTTCATATATTGGACTACAAAGCATGTTGGTTTTGACTATTTTTTTATAAGGATTGAAACATTCTTTAAGTGTTTGGATAAAGGTTGTAACATTATTGAAATATCTCATTTTATTTTATTTATTTATTAATGATAAAAAATAGAGAGTACCCTCCTAACAAAATTTTGTTTTGTTTTTCATAATGGTTTCTTTAATAGTATAATATTTTTTTAATGCTATCAATAAACAAATTCAAAGCAAAATTTATGAGATATTTATCACTTGATTTGTGGCCTAATTACTTTTTTTTTTATATTAGCTAGCTAATGAAGAGATACATTATGTCAGGATTGCTATGTATAAAATCATAACTTCTGTCTAAACCAGTTTTCAATAATAATCGTAAATCTTAATACTGGAACAGTTTATTATTTTGTTTAGATTAATTTGGTCATTTATTTTGAAAAGTTATACTTTATCTTTTATATTTATTTGTTATATTCTATCAATGTTGATATTTTGAAATAGTGATTATTTTTTATTCTGGGGTATAGTTTAAACCTTTTTTTACTGGTTTACGACACGCATGCAGTTTATCTTAACAGATTTACGTGCATGAAAATCATAGAACTCAACTAATACTTGAAAAAAAAATCTTAAACAAAGTAAAAGTAGTGACAACAAGAAAACTGAAAAATCTAACATTAAATTATTTTACAGGTACTCGTTTTTTTAACTGCAAATTTAATTGAATACATTTCACGATTTTTTTAAAACTAAAAACAAAGAAAGAATCAGAAAACC
Source organism: Phaseolus vulgaris (assembly GCF_000499845.2). NCBI lineage: Eukaryota > Viridiplantae > Streptophyta > Magnoliopsida > Fabales > Fabaceae > Phaseolus > Phaseolus vulgaris. The sequence continues at coordinate 302,384 of NC_023752.2, forward strand.
TTTGCATGCTTAAAACCAACCACATTCACACGATTTTTTTTTTTATTTGTACGTGATGAATATAATATAAGTGTATATGCATAAAAGAAAGAACACTACTCTGTCATCGTAGCTAGAAATAAATTAGACCTAATCTTTTATTACTAAAGTTATGAGCAACAACCCAGCACATGTGCATATCAAAACTAATTTAAACAAAACTTGGTCTGCCACACTCATCCACACTTACACAAAAGTTATTAATAAAATTTACATATAGTGTTTAAAATTTTGTCATGTTAGGATCAATAATGGAAAAACATTTTTCATACTTAAGTTTTGTTACTCATGCTTTAATTTCTTGAGCTGATGAGCTGCATTTATTATCCATATTCAGATTTATCCATATCTTCTCAACAGTTCATCTCACAAATCCATAACAAAACAGTTATTATATCATATAAGATATGTATAACAAAACAGTTATTATATCATATAAGATATGTATAATCCTTTAAGTGATTCATATTTATTTTCTAATAAAAAATATTGATGTTAGTTTTTCAAAAAAACTTACACAATAATTAAAAGAGACACTAAGCACCTTGGCTCTTATCAAAGAAAAAGTTAAGGTTCATCCATGGTTCTCCACTAAGCATAGATCAAATGCACCAAGCATAACTATACAATACAAGAAAATAATAAAATAGAAATCAATTTTAGACGTAAAAAATAATTAGTTGTTATACTGATTAAATTAGAGACTATTTTAGAGACTAAATTTTTTTTGATCTCTAAATTAGTTTCTATTATTATTAAAAGGTTTCTAAATTGGTATCTAATTAGCAACCAAGGTTTTTCTACCAAATTTAGAATCTAAATAATTGATAGTTAAAATATTAGTAATTAGATACTAATTTAGAAACTATTTAATAATAATATAAATTATTTTAGAAATCATTTTTTAGTTTCTAAAATAGTGTCTAATTTAGTTACTACTGCAATTAATTATTTTTTGTTTCAAAAATTAGTTTCTATTTCATAATTTTTTTTAAGTGATATTGAAACAAAGAGACTTCAGGATATGTCGCTATAGGAAAAGCTTGAAAACTTTGAAACCTCTCCCATTATGGCCATGTATGTGATAAGCATGCTATATTAATATTACTCTGAAATTGGAAAATTTTACGTAAGGGGTGCAATTTACATTATCTTATCTCGATGATATTATTTTTATAAGGGTGCAATTTACATTATTGTTGTTTATCTCGATGGTATTATTTTTATAGGGGTATAACTTACATTATCGTTCTCTATCTCAATGATATATTATTTTTATAGGTAACAAAATTTATGAAATACAACATATCACTCAGTTTTGTCGATGATACTTTCAAATAAAGGATATGTTATAAATACTCAAAATACAATACACTCTTGATATTATACATGTTCCTATGCTTATTTTGTTATAAATACATGTTATTATGCTTATTTTGTTATACATACATGTTTTATATATTGAAAAACCTGTCATTAAATGTTAATATTCAATGTTCAAATAGTATAGTATTGGTAATTTTACTTAGTAAATAAATATTTAAAAAAATTGACGCAATAAACATGTTTTTTTATATAATTTTGTACTCTTATTTTCTTATTTGGTTCGGTATAACATTAATTTGTATAATTAATAATTAATTTTGGATATAATATTTACCATTCTGTTGGGCTGCTTTCGATAGTAATATTGGTTATAACATTAGAAGTTCTTCACTTTGTTATCGGCAATAAGCAATTAAAATAAATTAATTCAATCCTCGTACAGAGAACAAAATATAAAATTTCATTCTCCCTTCTTATCTAAAATCCATAGATTAATCCTCTACTTTCTTTCCCAACTCTAAAACTTAACAAAAGAAAAAAAACTACATCATTATAAAAACGAGTACATACATACCAGAGATTCTATACACCATTCAGAGAAGGAGAAACTCACTTATGCTATCTAATTTATTATTCATATATTTAAACACTAATTTATTATTATTAATAAATATGTATAAAGCATCGAAGAGGATTGTGTAAAGAATATGAATGAATGTAATTGAAATGCAAAGTAAGAAAGAGGTTTATATGCATGGAATCGTGGGCGGCATACTAAAAAGTTGGTTATTGAATTCAATTCATCATTGCAAAGACATCCAAAACACTGATTATTCCGTTATCAATGCATCACTTTCAATTCAAAATGTTGAATATTTCTCAGATTCGTTGAGAAATTGGGTTTTACCATCACTTTATGAGTCTTAATTGGGTGTTGGAGTATGGGAAGAATGGAATAATTGTTGGTTCTTTTTCTTGGAAAATATTACTAGTCAATAACAAAGTTCAATGAATCATAGATAGCAATGAGTCGTTTTGGTTTGACTGTAGTTTCTGTTCTTTGCATGCTATAGTAAACAAAATCTTAAAAGGTAGAATTCAAGATTCTTAAAGCGAACAAAGAACAATAGTTCATATTCCAACATTTGATTTCTGAGAAATGGAGGAAGAACAGACACAGGTAAGAAGTATTACACGCAAATATGAAGTATACCAATTGTAGATAATATATATAATTATAAGGTGGACTTTAAGCCTAACTATAAAACCGGTTCATAGGATTGAGATTTGCACCCACTTATATATAATGAAAGACTCTAATCTTTAGTCGAGGGATCTCTAATATATATATATATAACTTCTTTAGCAATATTTAGAATGTAAATTCAACGTGATCTTTTAAATTTTAAATTTCAGATATAGCATTTATATATTTTGTTTTAACAAGAAAAAACTTTTATTTCTACCTTGATTTCCATCACAATCAATCTAGAATGTTAATACATTTACACAAACCTAACTTTTTTCCTCGTTCTCAATATTTGTATACTTGACTCATTAGAGGTGTTGAATGGAATGTTTAAATTTTTTTGCAAATGATAAAATAATTGCTTAGTAGATACAAGAATATGATAAAGTAGATAAGTGGTAGATGTCTATTTTATATTTGATATTAATAAAATTATACGCAGTTACTTCTAAGTTGTTAAATTGTGAGAGATTAAAATTATCTTAATTATATTGTACATTCAGATTTTTTTTAACGGGTTGGAATACTTCTATTACTTTTATTTATTCTATTTATTTTGTGATTGGTAAAAAAAATAAAATTATTTTATATTTTTATTCGTGAAGTTAACATTAAATTCTTTAGAAAAAAGTAATTTCTAAAATTGAATGTTGATTGAATAAACAATTGACTTTAAGTCTAACTCAATCTTAAAAATTGAGACGAGTTTCGCATTAACTTATATACTATAAAATGTCTTAGTATTGTGAATTTTAAACCTAACTAAATCTCATGAAACTCGACTTATAAGATGAAATTTATATATATATATATATATATATATATATTATGAAATGTCTAAATCTTCAATTGATTGATGTAAGATCTCAACAAAGTTAGTGTTAAATTTAATTTAATTTAATTTATTTAAGTTAATATCAATTAAAATGATACTAATATAATATATTTTTAATATTTAATTAATTTAGTGTTGATAAAGTTAATAATAATTATATATTATAAATTTGTGTATCTTCATGATGTAGAATAAAAAGAATAAGTATTTTTAATCTAAAAAATTAAATTTAAAGATAAAAGAAAAAGTGTGTTAATCTATGTAATTATTTTATTTTATCATTTGTTTGTATTATGAAAAACATCTGTTTTAAATTATTATCATTAGTGTTAGTCTATATTAAAATGTATAGGAGAAACAGTAAATACTATAAATTATGTCTATAAAATTAGAGAGAAATTATTAATAAGTTTTTGCATGTATTTTTTCGTGAATCAAATTTTATATGGCAAGTTTTTATTCCTGCCTAGTTAACTTCAAGCACATTAAATATTTTCTAGGTTCCTTTGCAGCCAGTTCAGAGGTTTACAAGGCATTATTTAACATCAATTTGTTATATGGTTTGATAGATTTGTCAATATGATAACTCTCGAATTAGTTTAGCAATAGAGTTTTGAATACTTCATATTTAATTTGTAGTGTCCTCATTCTAAACAAATGGAAAATGGTCAATGATTCGATTCACATGGATTCAACAAGTTTATTTTATTATATTTCAAACAGATATTAAAGAAATATATAAAAATATGATAAAATAAAGTGATAGCATATTTGGAAATAGTACATTGTTAATAACTTTATAAATAACAGCGTATATGGAAAATCTTTTAGTTGACTTTTCCAGAAAAAAAAAACTCGAAAAAGAAAAAGAAATCTCTAAATATTTTCTTAATTAAAATTGATTTCGGATAACTTCAGTTATGATAAAAATTTAAAACGTTTAAATATTATTATTATGGTCAATTATAATATGAGTTATTGTTAGAGTAGTGTAAGAGTTTAAAGTACGATTTTTGTCTCAATTCTTAAGTGATCTAGGACTATTAAACATACCACAACATACTTTTTGTGAAGGGTTAAGTGGAATAAGAGTTCCTTTTTAAAATATTTTTTCAATCCTACAAATGAAGTATTAATAAGTTGAAAGTTATAGTGTCAACAACACACATAACAATAATGACGTTTACAAGTAAGAAAAGATGTATCAATTTGGTGTTTGTCACACTTCAAACTTTGCAGTTGGTCGGAAATTAATACCAGGTAATAGACAAATTAATTTTAGCACTTATTTTCTCAATTTGGAGGCTTAAACACTATTTCTGAAGCTTTAACATTATTGTGAGGACCCGATTATCAGATCAAACAAGTCCTCCAAAAATTGAAATTTGCAAACCAAATGACATCCTAGTTAGTGGAATTATCCAAGTTTGGATTAAATTTTTAAAAAGAGGAATGAATATTAAATTCTTAGTCAACTTTATTGTTGAGTTACCCAAACTCGACGAGAGACATGATTAGTGATCTCGTAATGTGGAAGGGTCTTCCATAAAAAGAGTCATGCGATTGGTATTATTTTTTAGGGTATATAAAAAATTATCGAACTTATTATATCAAGACCAAATGTTCTAAGAAAAAACACTCTTTGAGATCAAACAATCATTGATCAACAATGTCCAGTCAAGATCAAATGATCATCTGAACGATTATCATTATAAAACCAAACAATCTAAGAAAAAATACTCTTTGAGATCAAACGATCATCAGATCAACAATATCTATCCAAGATCAAATGATCATAAAAACAATGATCAATAATATCTAGTCGAGATTAAATAATCCTTAGAACAATTGATTTGATCAAATGGTCAAGATGATTTGGATTAACAATGTAAATTCAAAATTAAAACATCAGAAAATGTTATATAAAATTAAGACAAATCAACCAAAAAAATGTTTATAAACTTAGTCATGTCATTATTACTTACTTAAGTCACTACAAAAGAAATATAAAAAAACCCTACATATTTTAACATCTTTTTCTAAGCTGTAGCAGTCTACATTAATTGAACGCGCATAATGCAAGCCTTGTCACATAGCTTTCTTGTTGTCTTCAACACAGTCTTTCAAGTCTGCTTCAACCAACTCAATCTTGACTTGCAAAGTGAACCATTCTCTTCCAACTCAGGATTTCAACACTTTTTTCCAGTAAAAGGAGGTTACAGAACATTATAAGGAATTCCAAAAAACTCAATGGCTCATATTATGTTTAGGTGTGAAAGTGTTTAGAATGAGGAGAATTGGAGGAGGAGGTAACTATCATATCTTATAATTGTTTTATGAATGCAGAGTTTAAGAAGTAGGTGCCCAATTAATGTGTCTCCATCTTAAAGAGTAATGTGTTCCCTTAGAAGCCATTGATGATGATTTCCTGAAAAGAGCAGTGATGAATGAAAGATTTTGATTGAATATAAACAAAAAAGAAGATCATAAAAGTAAGTGTGAGTGAGAAAGAGAGAAGAATGATGATGATAAATAGCAGTGTATACGTGTTGAAAGTCCATTCCATTGTACGTGTGCTTCAGTTTCTGAATTCCCACTGCTCGCTTTCACCATTCATCAACTCTGTCAAAATAATTACCCAATACTTCAGCCCCACATAAATAAATTGTCGGCGTTGTACTTTTTTCTCCAATATTTGCACTCTTCTATCTACAATTTGCACTTTCCCCCACTACACTTTATTAACTTTTGTAATTTTTAAGGTATTTTTAGTTTGTTTTTTTATTTTGACTAGTGTCATTATTTCTATGAATTTGATTTTTTTATCGATAAAAAAAATAAAATAAATATGAATCATTTTAAGAGTAGTTAAAACCTTTATATAAATCATAACATAATAAGTTCTCACATCCTTTCTAAGCAACCTAACCCTCACAAATTTAGAACAACAAACAGCTCAACCAAAGGGGTAAACCTTACAAAAGCTCACTTAATTGAAAACATACAAGTCACATGATCAATGCACCACTCAGAGTAAAGTAAAACTAGCAGAAGAGGTTTTAGATGTTATCCAAGACTATACTTTTAATTGTGCCAAATGAATACTTCCGAAAGGTCGATCACTCCACCTTGAAAAATATGTTTAGTCATGTGCTTCTAGATTTCACTAACTACCGCAATCCAAACACTACTCCAAACAACATTAACTTGGACAGGAACATAATATTGTATGAACTAATGTTTTTAAGTGTCAGTTAAATTTCTTGTTATTGTTATTGATTGAGTATTGCTCAAAATTTTACAAATTTTTTCCATATTATAGGTGGAATTTTAAATACAAACTTTATAATGGTAATCCTAACTGCAAGGAAAATATCTTTTCCTCTCCATTTAGCTAACCCTTTTTTATTTTTTCTATCATGTCTTGACAAAATTCTTTCATTCAATGATTTATCCTACCGGAATATCCAAGTAAGTGAATGACAATGTATAAGATAAGTGATTGCAATACCATTTTGTCTAACTTTGTTTTATGGCAATTAACCTTAGTACCATAAGCTAGTTCGGAACATTTAAAGATACTTTTAATTACCAAAATATTGTTAGTTTTTGCCTTACAAATAAAGAAAGTGTATAATATGTGAATAGCAACATATTAACTGTAATTTCATCATTGCCTACCCTAAATAAATTAGATGATATATATATATATATATATATATATATATAGTATTTGTAAGAGTACATTTCAAAGTTATATACATAGCTTAAACCACATTTTACACTTAATGCACTATTATATAGTCTAACTTTGATAGTTATTTTTATTTACCCCACAATTGTCATAATACAAATGTAGACATATAATTCTAGTATACAATTGACCATAAAGGACAATAGTATATTGCAATAAATGACCAGATTGAAGTAGACAATACAATTACAAGGTCTTATTGTAGAACATTTTTTTAATTAATTAAAACATTATCTATAAATCAAATGTTTTAATTTTATATGTAAATTAACAAGAAGAAACTTTAAAATGCTTCATCTGAAAAATAATGCAGAAAGTTTAATATAATATATAGTATGGAAGCATTTTATTCCTAACCCTCGCTCTCATTAGATTTAACCTAAAAACCCGAGTGAAAATGAACTCTTGAAGACACTCTTTGGTAGTAGAAAATTAATCTGTAGTTGAGCACTGCACTGTTATAACTTTTTGCCATCTGAAAATAAATACAGGAAAAAGACATGTACTATTAAACACAATTAAGAATATTGATTTCTTTCCTTTTCTCCTTATAATAAATAAGGTGTGAATTCCGTATAGAGATTAAGCGTAGGGACAACAAATATCATGACAAATAGAGATAACAGGAATGCCACGCAGCGTGAAACTAAATATAGGAATACGTGTTGAAAATGAAATTTTACGAAATTCCAAATTTATGAATATCACACCTAATTTTGTACCTATTCTTACTTCAACATCTAATATCTCATTTTTAGATACACTCATTCAAAAATATATAATTATTTAATATTTATTTTTATTTGATCTTATGTTGGAGATCCCACATTGACTAGAGATTAGGACATTTCATTGTATATAACTGGGTGCAAACCTCAACCTTATGAGCCGATTTTATGGGGTTGAGTTAGGCTTAAAGTCTACTTTGTAATATGGTATCGAGCCATTTCGAACCTATCCTAGCGAGTATTTGTTGGACCTATCGTGCCACCTGACCCATAATATATAGTCTCACGCACGAGTCTCGGCGTGAGGGGTGTGTTGGAGATCCCACATTGACTAGGAATTAGGACATTTCATTGTATATAACTGGGTGCAAACCTTAATCCTATGAATCGGTTTTATGGGATTAAGTTAGGCTTAAAGTCCACTTCGTAATATCTTTTAACCAAGAAATTCAAGGATCTATACATGAAATATGAATATGGTTTTTCATTGAATCACTAGGCAAATAATTTTGTATATTTTTGTTCACTCGTGGTAGAGGAATGAAAACTGTGTCTTTGGCATATAGAGTTGAAGTCAACCTGAATGAAAGGGAAAAAAAAATATAGGGTCCACTTGATCATGTTAATTATTTAATAAAGCATTCTCTTGTTTTTCACTCCACTCACCCAGCCGCAACAGAACAAGAAAAAAAAAAAAACCCGACCCAACTCGTGGCATAATGTCCAACCGACCACATAAACAAAGAAAACTAATCGAAAAATAGGAATTTGAAGTTCTGGGTCAAATCCTCGCCTAACATGCTTTTTTGGTCTCCTTTCACGCACAATTCCCTTCTCCACTTATTTTTTTTATCAACAAAATATATTTAAGAAATAAGATTTATTTTAGTAGTGATCTAATCTTTATAAAATAGACATACAATTATAACTAGCTAAAAAAGAATTAAAATTCAAAAACCAGTCTCGTATATACATAACAAAAATTCTTGAAGCTAAAAATAATTTTGAAAAAAATCCAAAATCAAACATTACCCTATAATAAAGAGAATGCATAATAGTGTAGTAATCCTATGTTGAATAAATAATTATTACCCTAAACCCTTCTCCACTTCGTATAAAACTACACTGTATGTCTCTCTTTTGATCCACGAACAAACCTCTTACTCCCTCTTCTTCCCTCACTGCTTCTCTTTGCTTCTGCTCTATCTATGGCTTCTGTCACTCACCTACCCACAACGACCAACACCAATCACATCACATTCTCCCAAACCTTTCACCCAACAAAGTCTCACCCTTTCGCCCAGGTTTCACTTCCCATCAGAAAAAACGACTTGTCTCCTCTTAACCACTCAACTCTGATTCCGGGTTCCTCCGCCCTAGCAACCACCACCACCAACCCTGCTAATGATGTTCCCAACAACACTGCAAGACCCAAACGCACTACCTCTCTTTCCAATTTCTGGAGAGAGGTTCAAGGGTGCAACAACTGGGAAAACCTCTTGGACCCCTTGCACCCTCTTCTCCGCCAAGAGATCATTCGCTACGGCGAGTTTGTAACCGCATCTTACAAGGCCTTCGACCTCAACCCCACCTCCAAACGCTACCTGAACTGCAAGTACGGGAAGAAAAGCATGTTGAGCGAGGTGGGCATGTCCAACTCCGGCTACGAAGTCACCAAGTACATCTACGCCACACCCGACATAAACATCAACCTTCCCAACATCTCAAACTCTTGTTCTTCTTCGTCTTCGTCTGGTCGGTGGATTGGTTACGTGGCTGTGTCGTCAGATGAAGCAGTGAAACGACTGGGAAGGAGAGACATCCTCGTAACGTTTCGAGGAACGGTTACAAATCAGGAATGGATTTCTAACCTGATGAGTTCCTTGAGCCCTGCCATGCTTGATCCTTATAACCCTCTTCCTGAAGTGAAGGTGGAGTCAGGGTTTTTGTCCCTTTACACCTCAGATGAAAGCTCTTCCAAGTTTGGACTCGAGAGTTGCAGGGAACAGCTTCTGTGTGAGGTGTCAAGGTTGATGAACAAGTACAAAGATGAGAACGAGAAACTCAGCATATCCTTGGCTGGTCACAGCATGGGGAGTGCCTTGGCCACCTTGCTCGCCTATGACATAGCCGAGCTTGGATTGAACAAGAAACGGTAATGATTCATAGAGAATCCATTATTTTTATTTTCTATACAACACGTTACGATCTTCAATGTTATTTATCCTTTATTACCTTTCATAACAAGAGTTGTATACAACAACTTTCAGGGTTATCAAAGCATCATTTTCCAAGAAAAGAAGAACCACTGAAGTGCCAGTTACTGTGTTCTCCTTTGGAGGACCAAGAGTTGGTAACTCCGAATTCAAAAACCGGTGCGAGGAGTTGGGTGTGAAGGTGCTAAGAATATCGAATGTTAATGATCCCATCACGAAGCTACCGGGTGTTGTGTTCAACGAGAATTTTAGGGTTTTGTTCCCTTGGAGTTGCTCGTGTTATGCGCATGTGGGAGTTGAACTGATGCTTGACTTCTTCAACGTGCAAAACCCTTCTTGCGTTCATGATTTGGATACTTATATAGGCCTTCTTAGGGGTGCTAATAAAGATCAAGTGCTGAAGCGCCAAAGGGAAGGACTCAACTCTTTGTTGGAGAAGGCAAAAGGGTTGCTATCTAGCTCAGAAGCCATGAAAATTTTACCCACGGTGGTGACTGCATGTAACTACCATGATTTGCTGAATTCAGTCTCGAGGGACATAGTGTGTTCTTGGAGCGATGAATTGCTTTTTGGCCTCGTTCTTTTGTTGTTGTAAGTAGTAACTGCTAAGTTCGAATAAACTAGATAATTAGATCTAGGATAGAAGTAGCTAGCTACCTAGAATATATATTTATGTATTGTATGTATAATCCTTGTAAATTGATGGAGGTTTCAAATTCATGTTTATAACATATACATAATATCTGTTTTACGGATATTTGATTTTTCTAAACTCGATTTAGTTCTTGTTGATTTATGATGTTGGAAAGTTTTGTTAGAGTAGTTTAGTAGGTTTTAGAGTATTTTTTTTTTCAATTTTCGTTAATTAACTGTTTTGGTAAGTTGTAAAAGTGTTCCGTATTGTTGTAAAAAAAAATCTGAGTTTTCAGCAACTAAGATCTGTGTAGTTCATTTAATTTTTCTCTTCACAAGGAGAAGAGCACTTGTGAACTGAAAATCTTTCGAATGTTGTTGATTTTAATTAATCAGCCATATGAAGATAAGAAGTAGGGCATGATATAGTAATGGAGGAAGATTTTTGAGCTTAAATTCTATCGTCAATTACAATAGGTTAAACAATAAATAGGGAAGGAAATGATGATCCATTCCCCATCCCAATTATCCTCTTACCCTTTTACACTATTAATAGAGGACTATTTTTTTTTATCAGCAATAAAAATTGAACAACAGGAATCATTTAAGGTGGTTCAACCCTTAAAAAGAGACGATTAAACCAAATAATTTCAAATACCACAATGCTTCAACTTTAAATCAAGTAGCTTTAATATGTACCAAATCATTGATAATTGTCTGATTTGAGAGGTAGAACATCTGTTCCAAATGTTTGTTTAGGTAAGTGTGCATTTGGTTTCTTTTTCCTACTTGATTATTTAGTTTTTTTATGAGAGTTATAATTCTTCTTTGTTGTAGAATCGTCTTAGGGTTTCTTGCTTAGCATGGTTTTTTTTTTGTGAGAATAGTGAATCTGTTGCTTTGTTTTGACAGATTTTGCATTAGTAAAAGAGTTGAAATACTCCTTTGTGTTTTTTTTCTATTTAATTTATTGTTTGTTGATAAAAAAGACTTTAGTTTTACATCATATAACTTGTTTTCTTGTATGTTTTGAGCCCAGAAGTTATTCTCTAAATGATCTGAACTTCCTACTTACTCATATAAAGTTATTCATGTCAAAAGACTTTCATGCGAACATGTTTTCTAGATGGAAAAAAGTAATCCTTGGATCTGTACACTAAATGCTTAAGCTTTTACCATATTTCGTAATTAATTATGATATTATCGTAAACTTTTCTTTGATTTCCACCCTCATTAGTTACTATTAATTACTCTGGCTCCCGAATATATATATATTATAAGAAAATTTCTAATATATAAGAGTAAAAGTAAACAATAATATTTTAAAGTAGATGCCACTAGCATGTTTTTGGTAAAGATTTTTTTAAAAATAAGTAACTTTTTTTTAATTTTAAGTAATTTATATTTTGTGAAATTTTCACTAAAATACTTTATTTTATTTATTTATTTATAAGAAACTCATAACTAGAAAAGATAAGGAAATAAGAAGAAAGATAAAAAAGAATAGCTGGATGTGAAAATTAATTAGAATAGAGAAAGTAAGAAATCAGATTTGGTACAGGGATGTATGTAATTTTTTTCTCTTTAAAGAAGCAATTAGAATATGGTAAAATTTAAGCTAAAAAAAACATGAACTAATTATAGGGTGTATATGCACCTTGTAGAGAAAGAAAAACTAAGAAAGGAACGAAGAGAGAAATAAAGTGATATGAAGATTGATTTAACAAGAAAGAGAGAAATTTAAAAGAATGATATTAAAAAGGTAGGGAAAAAAAGGAAAAATTATCTTCGTGTTTATTATTTTTCTTACTGATAAAAAAAGAAAAAAGGAGTGTGAGAACATCAAAATTATCTTATAAAATGTGAAAATAAAAAAGAAATAAAAAGGAATGCTGATATATTAACTCTCAACACTAAAAACATATACTTCACATTTAAATAAATTAATATTTTATTTATTTTTATTTTATTTTGTAATTTAAGTATATTATTATATTATTATAAAGAGTGTAAAAAGAAAACTTTTCTCAATAACCCATAAAAAGCGGAAAAAGTAAAAGAGACATGAAGATAGTGAGTTTTTAAGCGAAAAACATAAAGGGGTTGGATTTTATAAGAAAAAAAAGTACAAGTAAACATAAAAAAGTAAACATTTAAGGCATAGAAGGTTAGAAGTTTTATGCTATTTTTAATATCTTGTTGTAAAAACATACTTAAGTGAAATAATTCAAAATCAAAATCCTCTGTAGAAGAGTGTGAAAAATAAGAATACTATGATCATGATTTTTCTTGTTGTTTACTTTCTATTTTATGTAACTTATAATAGTCAATGCCAGTAACCTACAAAAGACTATGAACATCAATTTTTCCCTTTCTTTTATAGAAACCTTATTAATCTACATCATTCTCTATTCTATCTTTTATCTTCACTGTGTTTTGATTATTTTTTTTTAAATTTATGACTTCAAATATTTATAATAGTTTATATTTTAAAAAAATCCTAGAATGTTTATATAAAATTTATAAAATTAAAGTTAAGTAGAATTGATTTTGATAATTAATAATGTGGATAGATGTTGATGTTTAGTAAAATTGACATATAAGAAATCCATTAAATAATTAAATAGCAACCAAAATTAAAGATAAAAAATAAAAATAATTAGTTATTATATTAATTAAATTATATATTATTTTAGAGACTAAAGAATTACTTGTTTTTAAAGTAATTTTTATTATTAATAAAAATTTATAAAATAATTTTTATATTGGTATTTAAATTAGCTACTAAAGTTTTAGTTACTAATATTTTAGATAGAGTCTTTTAAATACTAATTTAAAATTTTAAAATATTAGTAGCTAAAACCGGTTAGATATTAATTTAAAAACTATTTTATAAATTTTTATTAATAATAAAAACTATTTTAGATATTAATAATTTTTTAGTTTTTATGATTTCTAATTTAATTTAATTACAACTAATTATTTTGAATTTTAAAATTAGTTACCATTTGAATTTGATGATTTTATTGTATTGTGATTTTGATAAAAAAATTTAAAATGAAGTTTTTTTCTTTTTTGAAAAGTGTGATAACTAAATTTTGAAGGAGAAAGAAAAAAGAAGTATTAATTGATTTGGTTGAATTTTGTAGCCACTGAAAGAAGCAAAGGATGTTGGAGATCCTACATCGACTAGAGATTAGAGCTTTTCATTGTATATAAGTGAATTGTATATAAGTGAATGCAAACTTCAACCTCATGAGCCGGTTTTATAGGATTTAGTTAGGTTTAAAGTCCACTTCGTAACAAAGGAAGTTGTTACTTTGTTTATATCAAAAAAAAATAATTAAATTGAATAAAAATGAGTATTCGAGAATGCAGCAACTTTATTACATAAAGATGTTCTAAAATATTTAAGAAAAGCTTTGAAAACATTAGCTTCTAAGGGAAGTTGCTACTTTGAATGTTGTCATGTGGCAGAAGCAGAAACAACAATGTCACAATCTACCTCTGGACGGAAACACGACCACAGTTTTTGTTTGACAAACGATTTAAAACATTTTTTTAGACCGTTGAATAAAAACCCATCGTGATTCTTCTTTTCGCATTTTGGAAACCTAATATTCCTTGGAAAATGCGATAAAAGCCACTAAATTTGAAAACTAAATTTTTTCATGGCAAAATTGGTCGGAAAATAGCTAAGCATTTTCCATGCAGGGTATTGCACCAACATGTGTAGATGATGCACTTGAGGGGGAAAATATTAGTGAAAATGGTGGAATATTAGAGAATGTTTGATAATGCAAATAAAGATTAAATTATTCAGAGAATTTTGATGGTTTACTATTTTGCAAATTTGGATTATCCTACAGTGACTTTGCAGCCACAAAGAATTTTAGCTTCTCATTAATATTATTATTTTATTATAAGATAAAAGTCAAATTAATGTAGGATCATAAAACTTCACCATCTCATTTATTCAGAGTAGGAATTTCAATCACGAGTTTGGATACCCTTATACTTTGTGTTAAATAACTTTTATTATAAAACAACAATAAAATGATTTTTATTAAATATTACTTTTTAAAATCAATAAAATGTTGAAAATCCATCAAATATTTTGTTCAAAAATATTAGCATGTACAAAAATATTGTTCTAAATAGTTTTGCTTTTGCATAAAAATTGTAGTTACATGAAGAGTATTCTTTATTTAGAGATGACAAAAGTAAGTCGGGCTCG
Organism: Phaseolus vulgaris; assembly: GCF_000499845.2. NCBI lineage: Eukaryota > Viridiplantae > Streptophyta > Magnoliopsida > Fabales > Fabaceae > Phaseolus > Phaseolus vulgaris. The sequence goes on from NC_023752.2 coordinate 317,401, forward strand.
ACAGATTAGTCCTCCATACATAAGTAATGTAATTTGAGTTAATATTTTAAATTCATTAATTTGTATTGGTTCAATATGTTAAATTTGTTTAATCTGTCAATCTAATGGATGAATTAAACTAGTTAATAAGTACATTATTTATTTTTAATTTATTTCTAACACTTTTAAAGAAAAATTTCATATTTTTTAATTAAAATTGATGGTTTATCAATGTTTTATACAAAATTTTATTGACATTATTTTTTATATGTTATTTTATTCATTGGAGTATTATTAATATTTATTTTATTTTATTACAAGATTAAAGTTTGATTAATTTTTTTTTCTATTTTATTATCCAAAAAATTATATCAATTAGTACAATAAAAAATAGATTAAAAAAATAAAAAAGTAAAAAAGTAAAATAAAAATAAAAATAATTCAAATAACATTAAGGTCAGCTCACCTCACCTCATTTTTAATAGATTATTCTACTGAGACTGTGAACAAATCGCACTAGTAGTTGGATCTCTATCATATTAAATGAAAAATTGTTAATATCTCATATTTTAAGTTCTTTTTTAAATGCTTTTATCAATTATTAAGGTTTTCCTGTCAATTATTATTAAAAATAAATTTCTAAAATAATTAAAACGAAATAATAAGATTAAAAAATCAATAATAATAACATTAAATATATAAAATAATAATAAAATCATAAATTAATATTAAATTAAAACTAATTTACAATAACAAATTTTTTATTTTTTCAATTTATCATCTCAATCAAATCATTCACAATTTTTCTTTACTTACCATTCTCTTTCTATTTCTAGTAGTCCAAATAACTCCACTTTTCATAACCTTTTTCTTTCTCTTTCCTTAAAAAAACATTAATTAACATGCAAAAGTATCATTAACGAGTTTATTAGAGATTCTTCATGTGCTAACCCCCGTTTGGATCAGAATCAAAGATTTTGATTTTGGGAATATTATTATGGAATAAAAGAGATTATTGTATGAGTGAGTTTTTGAAGGGTATTTTGTTTCCATTTGATGATTTTGTGGTGTAAACACAGCATTCAATTATTAGATTCCATTAAAAGAGGAACTCTAGGTTGATTATGATGTCTACTTACTACACCTTTATTTTTAGGTTTAGTTTGTGACCTCGTTTATGAACTGTAACATATCATTGTCAAATTCAAACTTTATCATTAAAAAACATAATAAGTTGAACATTTACTGAAAACTGTCTGTTTACGTAATACATGCCTCCATTGCACAAATCTTTTGCTTGACTTGACTTCCACAAACCTTAAAGACACCCAAAAGCAGCAAACTATATAAAACTCTTTAATGTTAACACTGTTCCATTGGTGGCTGTACGTGGCCCATGCCCAATAATTAACTAACAAAACTATATTAAAATAGAGTTTAGTTTATATAAGCTTGTTTTAAACTAGGTTATTTGTCTAGAAACAATCATATATAAGTATGGTTTATTTTCTCTAAATTATTAGTATAACATATTGTGTGCTAAATTATAAACACAATTAATTATAAATTATTAATATTTTTTTAAAATATGCTCTTACACGAATCAAAAGGGTCCACTCCTATCTTTGTTCTTGTTAAATTTTGCGGATGCAGTCTTCGACTTCGATGTCTGATCTCGATCGGAGGTAAAGTACCTGTAAATGACACTTCGACGATGCGTACATACATGTATTTATATGAATAAGAGGGTACCTTTGTAGGTGAACCTTTGTTTGACACAATTTACCGAATTAATCTTGTTATTAAGAGATAATTTTGTATATGTGTGTCATGCTTAATTAATTGCCTTAAAATGATATTTATGGTCGACTCATGTTCGATCTACAAAGGTTTGGTCTATATGTCAATGTCTTCTCAATCACATATAATTGCAGTGGTGTGCATCAATGTTGCTTCAACAACGAATGTAACAAAATAATTATTGATTCGAAATGACATCGCGGATCGCTCCAATCCAAAAAAAAAGTTAATGTTTTAATACGTTTAAACTTGTCCCACATAACCTGAAGTTTGTGCATACTAATGACAAAAAAAAGTAGATTGACCCTCATCATCTATAATTAAAAAATTCATTATATTTTAATATTATTGAAATGAAACAACAACAATAAAATATTTTTAAAGTCAACACAACAATAATAATTAATTACTTTAATATTTTAGTAGTAGTTTAGACAATAATATTTTTCTTTTATATTTTTTATTTAAAAAAATCAAACTTTAATGTATTTATTGGATATAGATATTAATTTTATATTAATTTAATTTATTTAAATTTTATTGTTAATAATAAACTTATAGAATGGAACAGAATATGTGAATCATCATAAAAAAATTATTATTATAACATTTCTATATATAAGATTTTATTTATGCACATGACCCACAATGTAAAAACAAATTATTAGAAAACTAATTAACAAAACTAACTTTTCTTATGAGAACTTATCAACCCCACCTACTTTTTACAAGCTAAATACAAAAGCCAAAATAAAAAAAGTCAACCAGATTATGATCCTACTCATGATACTAATAAACATGAAAAGATAAATGAAGAAACACATAATTGGCTGAATTTATGATGAGTCTCAAATTAACGCCACCATAGTATCGACAAATTAGACTTTTTCTTGCGTTGCCACCGTATCACTCTCCAAAAAACCATATCCTTCTGATGTGATGTTAGTGATTTAGTAACAGATATGTCTAAATCGTCCAATATTTACTCTCTCTTTTTTCACAATCATATTCATCATGAAACATCTGTAGTGTGGGGGAGAATTGAAAATTTGCTTTACATTTTATTCAAAATGTTGTTTTATTTATACTAATTTAATTATAATTTAATAATTGAAGCTTTGTTCAACATCTTAATTAAATGATGAATTTGGATTTAAAACTTAATCACTATCAAAAGTCTCAGTGACACGATAAAAATTATTAAGTTCAAACACAATATTTAGATATTTAAAAAATATTAAGTATTAGATAATACATTTTTATTATATTTAAAATGTTAATTCGATCCAATAATAACAAATCGGTGATATAAATAATTGTAAATTTTGATAAAGAAAATATGTCATCATTACACATTAATTATATCAAACATCGAATACTTAGTTTTCACTTTTAAGTGTCGGGATATTTTTCAAGTACCACCCTGACTGGAAATTTTGCAAGGTTTTAACTACCAATTATTTAGTTTCTAAATTTGGTAGCAAAAACATTGGTTGCTAATTAGATACCAATTTAGAAACTATTTAACAATAGTAGAAACTAATTTAGAAATCAAATTTTGTTTTAGTTTCTAAAATATCTCTAATTTAGTTACTATTGTAACTAATTATTTTGTTCATCAAAAATGAGTTTTTATTTCATGATTTTTTTATAATGTTAATTACAAATTTATCTTTTATTATATATTTATATATAAATCAGTTACATAAAAAATTATATACAATTCTCATAATTATCAAATTATCATTTCTCAAAGTAAAAAAAAAATAAAAAGTGATAATTTTCTCGGTTCCAATACTTTAGTTTAAAAGAAAAATTGAAAGGCATATATAAATGATGGGAAGAAAAGAGTGAAATTAAATTATTATATTAACATGATGAATTAAGCATCATAGATATACAGTAATAGTATATGAATTTTGTGACATGACTGCTTATGATTGAGATGGTGCAAAAAATGCAGCCATTAACTAAGAAAGTAGTGAAGAAGTGAAATAATAAATCCAAAAATATTGTCATTGTCTCTGTGCATGGCATAGGAAATTCAAAGATCTTCTAAATCTAGGTTGCTGCGCATTATCATGTAACATCCTTTTTCATTAGTAACTCCTTTGTTTTTATGTATGAAGAATTAGAGAAATTCTATGAGAATTGTGGAAAAGAAATGGAATTTAATCTTTATATATCACTTACTACAAAACATCATCAAGCACTCATTCTACTAAACCCTAACTTTCTAAAAGTTTAGCTGTAATCAATGTTTCGTCGCAGCTAACGATGACTAATACGTCAAATCGGTGACTAAACATTTATGTCATAACAAATATGTTTTGTGTTTTATTACTGATATATATATATATATATATATATAAAATTACAATCCATTTATTATTACACATCCTAAAGAAATTAACATAAATATATGATAATAAAAGTTGGAAATAAAATTTCTCAAGCATTTTCATGATACTACCATATACCAGTAGTAATGTTTATTCTTGTAACATTCCCAATTTTCTATACTATAAATATTCACAATATTTTATTATAAAAATACTCTACTTTTTTTATAAGGAATTTAAAATGTATATACACCAAAATAGCTATATAAAATAAAATTCAATACTAATTTTCCAGCTTCTCAATGCTTAGCTCTTGTAGTTTATGTTTCCGTATAAGATACAATCATAACAGAGTTTTTAAAAAAAGATAACCATCGTTAAAATACTTTTCTACATTAGTGTCAAATAAACTTAAAATACAAAAATATAAAATCGTCACATTGTTATTAGAGAAATTTTTACTATAAAAAATCTTAGAAAAATTTTCACCAACAAAAAAAAAAGACTTGATAACAAATCAAAGTACAAATAAGAAAGGGTTAAAAATGATCTAAACTTCATCAATGTTGAACTTTACTCTAAAACCAAACTAATTCCAAAGAACAATTCTGAATGTAGCCAAACTCAAGTCTAAATACATGGACATATGACAACAACTTAACATTTACTTATGTTCATATATTCATTTATATGATGCTACACAAAAGTTTTCAATCACTCAATCATTAAACACTGTTAAGGATCAAGACTTACTCAAAAACCAAAACTGATTCCTTTCTCATCAAATAAAAACAAACTTCTCAAATAAAATAATAAAATAATACAATTGTATAATTATCTTATTTATTCATATATTTAGAGTTAATATTCAATTTAGTACAGTAATTTTTTAAAAAAATTAATTTAAAATGTATCACTTTGATCTCAAGATATCAAATACACTATTTCTTAGTTAACTTACAGACAGAAAACCTAAAAGGGAGAAAGAAGAAATTATAGGTCAGAGTTTAATAGAGGAGAAGGAAGGAAAAAAATAAATAAAGGAAAATGAATTTGGTTTATTTTTTTTGAAAGTAAGAAAATAATTTTTTAGATTACTATGGGTACCTAACACAATTACTAAACTCACTCTTTATATTTGTTTCAGCCGAGAGCAAAAAGCCCCACAATTATGTAATCCATCGGGAAATTTATATTCTCACCCCGTAAATTTAAATACAAATATAATCTTCTAATAAATATGCAATTAATTAACACATCCCATACAAACTTTATATTCACAATTAAATAAATTAAAACTTGAAATATATTAAATTTAATTATATTTTCTGTAATTTATGTCATATACTTATGTTAACAATAATTTGTCATATTCATATAATTTATGCCATAAAAAGATACCCGTTGATTCTGACTTTTGGCAGGGCTTGGCTAAGTGGAAAGTTGATTAATTCCTAAATTTGTAATGGAAAAAATATTAAATAAAGATTAATTTTAAAGATAAAAAATAATTTGTCATTATATTAATTAAATTATATACTATTTTATAGATTAAAAAATTATTGATATCTATAATAGTTTTTATTATTAATAAATAATTTTTAAATTTACCAATTTTATGATATATTTTTTTCTTGCAATTTCAACTCAAAAGCTCAAAGAGACTAACCTAATAAAACTAATGAGTTATATTTAAATTTTAATATAGTTAGGTAAAATTATATGCAATGTTTCCAAAATCTAATGAAATCTATGAACCAAATCTAACTTGATTTGTAAGTGTGATTGTGTTGGATTAGTGAGGTCAACCTAATATATGATAACAGAACAACATAATAATTTTCTTTGGAAGAAATTATTGCATCTTTGAAACTGTTATGGTCCAACCAATTCTTTAAGTGATATATATTTTATTAATTTTTTTACAAATTAAAAAAACTTAACTGTATAAAAAGAAATATAGTAAATAGTTATTATATGATGTTAAATTTTTCATTCCACAGACTATACTTTATTATTTGGTGGGTTCCATTTTACTGCTCCTTACAATAAAGTAGTGGCATCTTGGCCCTTCGATTGATCCTTTGATTCACAACTTCTTCTGTAACATAACAGTATAAATGTATGTTATATAGTTTTTGGTATATACACTTTCACATTTAATTTTACTTTTATGATTATTTTCGAACATTTTTATATTTAATTTGATTTTAAGAGTAAAAAACTATAACTTTTTTACCCTTTTTTTTAATTTCTAATTAACAATTTTGGTTTTTCTATCTTTTATTTTAATTCCTAAATTTCAGAACATACATGCAGTTTGGTTGAACTATTTCTTTTTTCGTGATTTTAATTACTAAAATTTAAATAAACTTACAATATTGATCCAATTGTTAAATAAACTAAAATTTAGTTAAAAATTTATTATTTTGTTAATTTTTATGAGATAATTGGCCATAATTAGCACAGGTAGTATTACTGTATCTAGTTTTTATATTATTTTTCTTGATAAATTCTTAAGAAAGTGACTTGAAATTATGTTAAAAGATTAAGTGAAATTCATATTTTAAAAGATTAAGTAAAATTGTAGTGTTAATATGTTAGACAATCTTGTATCATATTATATTATAGTTGAATTTTTTTTTTTCTGAAATATGAATCACACTTGAAAAAAGAGATAAAATAGTTTTAAAATTATATTGTAGCACTTGCAAATTAATTTTTTTTTCAATTGTGAGAGTTGTCAATATATTATTCAATGCATAAATACTTATATTAAAGAAAGTGACTTGAAACTATTTTAAAATATTAAGTAGAATTTATATTTTAAAAGATTAAGTGAAATTGATGCATGAATGTTAATAGGTTGAAAATAGTGCATTATATCACAATTAAATTTTTTTTTGCTGAAATATAAATCCCACTTACAAAAAAAAGAGATAAAATAATTCTAAAATTATATTGTAACACTTCTAAATTATTATTTTTGAATAGAGAGTTATCAATATATCATCCCTTTTTCGTATATTATTGAATGCATAAATATTTATATTAAAGAAAATTATCATTTTTATAATCTTTGCTTACATGTAAGTGTTTAATTTAACTAAGCTACCTTGGGAAGTAACTCTCCTTCACAATGAAATCCATGATCTTATGCAGAACACTCCCTATTGCTTTTTCAACCTCTATGAAATGGTAACTTTTGACCACAGAAAGAGAACACTATTACAAGTTATTGAAAGGAACAAAGACAGCACTTTCTAGTGTTGGAAACTAGGAACTTCCAACGTACGACACTTCATGTTTCTCCATCATCTCATGATCCTGCTGTGCCCTGTACTTATACCTATGTGCCGAATACACGAAGATGAAAAAATTGATCACACTCAGAGCCGTGAGAAGCCAGTAGAAGTAATCAAACCTCCCAGTGTTGATGTTCTGAGACAACCAAGAAGGTTCACCTTTTGCCATGTTCCCAGTGGCAGATTTAATGATGTTGTTTATGATAGTTGCCACAAAACAACCCAAACCACCAGCAAGTGCAGCATAAGCAGAGCCTATGCTCTTCATTGCATCAGGGGCTTCCTCATAGAGAAACTCCAAAAGCCCCACAATGCAGAACACTTCAGCCACCCCAATGAGACAGTATTGGATCAGCAACCAATAAGCACTCAGATTAGGCATAGCAGTGAGGAAAATGGCTACGTATTCATGTTTTATGGCATAGTTTCTTCTGTATTTTTCGAATATTGCAGCCCATGCAACTGATAGAATAGACACTGCCAAACCAATTCCTACCCTTTGAAGCTGAGATGCACCGTGTGGGTGACCCGTGATGCGTCTGAAGATGGGGACAAAGAGGGAGTAGTAGAGAGATAGAATGAGGAAAATGCTGAGGCCTGGGAACACAGGCATGCATGTGACTGGGAGTTTCAGACGTCCCAAATGGGTGTTCAGAGTGTATGCTTGCTGAACAGAGAGAGTGAGAAACTCTGTTAGAACCACGTTGAGCATGATTGTGCAAGCTGGTATGGGGATGAGTCTTAGAAGGATCTTCACTTCCTCCACTTGAGTCACTGTGCAGAGCCTCCATGGACTCGGATTGCCACCATCTTCTTTCAATTGCAGAGCTGCTTTGTCAAGAAACCTGATCAAATGTGTCATCCAAAAGCAGAAAAGTGAATATAACATTTCTCACTATCTACGTTTCTTTCTTTCTCTCCCTTCTATGAGTATTACAAAACATTTTTCAATGCAATATTGTTTGTTTGGTTCAAAGCCCCTTTTACATCTCTTGCATTTCTATCATAAAATATCACATTAGAGTATAGGAAATAATTTTCTCACCATAAAAGTTTAATCTTTTTGTAAAATATTCGCAATAGGTAGATTTTTTAAAAAACTTATGAGATTGAATAAGTGGTAGGGTTTAGGTAACTTTTGTTACATAGTTTAGCAAAGTTATGCTAGTTACCTATTTGAAAGTGTGAAAAAAAAACTGAAAAATAAGAACAAAAAAGTGGAAAAGGTGAAATCATGTGAACAAACACAAGCACCCACTTGTCTAATCTTGCACCCTTTATCATAAATTGTAAGAAAGTTAGAGCTTTATGGCGAAAAATGACCTGAAATGAGGAGTGTGAGGAATTTTTCTACTTCCCTTGATAGCAGAGTGTCTCCCAGAAAGCTCGTAGAAGCCTATGAAGTCACTGCTTGCAAAAGGGGCCTTTCTCTTTCGAAATGCAGCAACCAAAACCTGAGCAACACGAGTGAGAGGACTTCCTCCTGGTAACCTGTGTCTGTACAAGGGAGTGCCAATGAAGAACACCATGTTTGAGATTCCCATGGCAATGGCGAGAGACCCAAATGCAGAGCCCCAACCATATTGCATCTGCACATAGACCACTACTGTGAAGGCGACGATTGCCCCAACGGTGACAGAGAGATAGAAGAAGTTGAAGAATCTGTCAAGGTGTTCTTTGTAGTTTTTGCTTCTCTCATCGAACTGATCTGCTCCGAATGATGAGACGCATGGCCTTATCCCTGCTGCTCCGAAGGCTGTGATGTAGAGAAAGGTGTAGAGGTATGTCATCTGCCATGGTTTTGCTGGCTCGCACTTTCCCAGTAGCAGAGAAAATTGGTCGCAGTCTTCTTGGTTCGGGACAAACTTCCCTATTGTTGCACACAGTGTTATTCCTGTCAAACCCTGTTCATAAAAATCCAATCATCCATACCAATTCACTCCTAATATATACTTATACAACATATAACATATATAACATATATGAAAACTTGTTAAAAATCTCACATCGACTAGAGATTAGTATATAAGTGGGTGCAAAACTCATTTTATTAAACTGGTTTTAGAAGGTTGAATTAGGCTTAAAGTTCACTTCTTAACAGAACTCACACTAGTTTTGTTGAATTTATTTAATTATACAGTTTTCACAAAAAAATTTTAAAAAAATATTAATATATTTAAAATTTAAATTTATGGTATAAAATTTTATTATAATTATAAAAATAAAAAATAAATCTTTTTCAATCAGTCATTAAAAAACAATTTTTTACTAAAAATCTGAAAGATATTTATACATACAAATTTTTATTCAGAATTTATAATTTATAATTATATAATATCTTCATACATTTCAAAGATGGTAGATATTTTCATGTCACTATCTATTTCAATATGATTAGAACCACTTGTTATTTTGATAATTTTTCAAAATTTTATGAAATTGTACTAAATGGTAAAAAATCCTTAAAAAATTTTAATAGTAAAATAAGATGAATAAAAAAATAATAGTTTAAAGATGGTTAGAGTTGTATGTAATTTATTATGAGATAGATTTAAAAATAAATATATATAGTAAAAAATAAATTTATAATTAAATAATATGAAAAAAATATTAAAATAATAATATTGAGAGTTATATTATAATGGTATAAAAAATTGGATTCTCAATATATTATTATTCTAATAATAATTTATTTTTTTAAATTTCAATTCCATCTTTGTGATAAATGAGAGTTGGCATGGTATCTTAAAAAATCTAAAAGAGTTGTACCAAAACCATTAATTAAAGTTTGGAAGGTAGCGTAGAATTGAATATGAGAGATATTTTGAGTGAAAGAAGAAGAATACCGCAAGATAGATTGTAGTGAAGATAGCTATTGTCCAATAGCGTCCAAGATATGCATCTGCTAGAAAACCACCGAGCACAGAAGAAGCTTGTGATATCCCTAAGAAATTGTTCACTGCGTTCGATGAACTCGTGAATGGTCTGTGCATCACGTAGAACATGAATGCAACCATGTTCACTGAAAGCCCAAAATAAGCCATTCTTTCTGCCATTTCATTTCCTACAACCACACACAATTATTATAGAATGTTCTTTTGATTCTATTTAAGATATATTAAGAACTGAAGTTAAGTGTAATTCAACTTCTAAATTCGATTTATGAGTTAAGATTTGCATTTAATCTTTAGTCGTGAGATTTACAACATACCTCATTTACGTTTAGAGTTACAGCTAGTACGTGGGACATTATATTATAGAATGTCCGATATCAGTCTAGTAACGTGAGACATTATATTATAGAATGTCCGATAACAATCTAGTAACAAGTGGTCTGACAAGCCTAACAAATCGTCAAACCTAACAAACTCTCCCTAAAATTGACTTAAAATACTTATATACTATATTAAAAAGTGGACTTTAAGTCAAACTCAGACTCATAAAACTAACTTGTAAGATGAAGTTTACATAAAGCTTTCAACTTATATTAATACTTATATACTATATTAAAAAGTGGACTTTAAGTCAAACTCATAAAACTAACTTGTAAGAAGAAGTTTGCATAAAGCTTTCAACTTATATTAAAAAATAAATTTTAAACTTAACTACTTATAAATTGAGAATTTCATAAACTTTCAACTTCCAGTAAAAGAACACGCATAAAGATAGAACATATATATACATACCGAATATAAAGAAGGCTGCAATCCAACCACCAGTCTTTGAAAGATCAACGATGGATTTGCCATGGATGTCAACTGGTGTAGATCCTGCTGTGTACCCTCGACCAAAGGCCATTCTTCTATCCTCAGACTCAATGAAGTAAATGGCTAGCTTCTTTCTGTTCATTGCAGTTCCTGGTGTTCCCTCAAGGGACCCTTCTGGTGGTGACCTTATCTCGGAGCTGTCCATCACTGGCTACTACTTTTCCTCAACCTCAATCTTCAGATTAAACACTCACAACACATCAAAAGGGTCATGGATCCAGCTCTTCTGCAATCACTAATCAGTAGTGAAAAAGCAAAAGAGGGGTGGGGAAAATCATTCTGGAATATGGATACTAAAGCCACCAACTTCTACTACTTTTATGGCTGCCCTTTCTCTTCTACTTATGGATGTGGTCAGAACCTAATTAATTCTTCTCAGGATGGGAAAATGAAAGAAAAAGAACTCACTTGTCTGATGTAGGTTTGGACCCTACATAAAGGTCTGTCACTTTTTTTCACTGACGTATGAATACAGTGCTGAAGAGTTAAGAGTAAAGGAATTGTAAACAGTTCATCTTTTTGACACAAATAGGAAAAGGATCACCTACCAGATTCGGACACGTTTATTAAATGAATGTCTGGTGGGACACACTTATCAGACATCGATACTTGTATAACACGTGTAAGATACGTATCATTGAAGGGTTTAATGTAAAAAATATTTGTTGAGTTTTTGATAATTTTGATATGATTTTACATTATAAGAAAATCATAAAATAGAAACAATGTTTTAGAGACCAAAATAATTAGTTACAATAGCAACTAAAATAGATACCATTTTAGAAACTAAAAAAAAGATTAGTTTCTAAATTAGTTTATATTATTTTCTATTATTGTTAAATGGTTTCTAAATTGGTATCTAATTAGCAACTAAGGTTTTAACTGCTAATTATTTAGTTTCTAAATTTGGTAGCAAAAACCTTGGTTTCTAATTAGATACCAATTTAGAAACTATTTAACAATAATAGAAACTAATTTAGAAATCAATTTTCTTTTTAGTTTTTAAAATGGTCTCAAAATTTAGTTACTATTGCAACTAATTATTTTGGTTTCTATTTCATGATTTTCTTGTAGTGTTAATACAATTTCAAAAATAAAAAATACAATAATTTTTTAAAAATTCAAACTTATTATATAAATTTATATATAATTATAAAATTAAAAAACAAATCATTTTGAACCAGTCCTAAAAAACATTTTTCTGCTAAAAAAGAACTAAAATATATTTGTACACATAAATCTCTATTATCAATTTATATAATGTATAGATATGTGTCTTTTATTCTACATTTTAGAGATTATACGTATCTTCATATCCGTATCTTATATATCTATTAGCATGGTGTCTGTAATACATATAGAACCGTCTTAAAGGAAGGTTCAACCAACACCTTGAAAGCAGGCATGAACAATAAATGGCAGTAGAAAGCATAGAACATGAATGGAAGCAATTGAAAAGAGTGCATTTATTGTGACCTACTGGAGAGGCTGGCACCATTGGTGTCATTGAATGGTGCTTGCATGTTAGTACTACTAATTTATTTTGAAATCTTGTGCCCACTATCTGTTTGCTTAAGAATTTTGGGGTTTGTTCAGCATGAAAATATGGATGCACATAAATTTCCATATCAATGGTGTTGGTTGGGGATTGGTCAGCACCTTGAAATTTTGTGCTTAGTTTTAAATTCTTCTACTTGAATCTTGTGGTCCTCTTTCTCCACACAACCCCATCTACATTTTAACCTTCTACTTATCTCAAATGAATTCTCTTCTACACATGATTGGTCATGTATGAAAGAGTTAAGTATATACCTAGCTTATTTCGTAGTTCTAGTATTTAACACGCTATAAACTCTAAATTTCAACATCACCTTATTGTGCTTAAATAATTCTTCATATAATTAAGTGTTTTTCTACCCAAAAAAAACAACTTTTTATTAAAATAGAACAACTTTAAAATTATATTGACCAAATCAAATCACATTGATAACTTTCAATTTGTTGTTCTCAAAAATAACATTTTTAAATATACTATTATTTTCTTTCTAACTCAAGTGGCCTTTTTAGTTTTTTCAACTTGCATATTTGTTATTAAAAGGATTGTTTCAACAAAAATTCATCAAACAAGTGATGAAATATTTTTTAGTCCTTCAAATTTTAGATAAATTTGTTTTTTAATTTTAAATTTAACATTAACTTTTTAGTTTTTTTAATTTGAAAATGTTTGTTTTGTAGTCTCTCTATATGCAACATAGTTAGAAATTGCTTAAGCTAATGGATTAACATGATAAGACAAAAACAAGTTTGGCTCGAATTTAAAAGGTTAAAAACAAATTTGCTTGTGTGCATGTTTTATCTGAAGCAAACAAAAATCTATTATTAAACAAGTATTAAATTACACTTAACAGTTTCAGATAGATATCGTTAAAATATTTTTGGCCTCTTTTATAAGGTTCAAACTGTGGCTTAGTGTTTAGTGTAGGACTCAAGTCAACACGTTTCTAATATTAATAATTTTTTTTCAATTTTTTTTAATAAAGCCATTTCTTTAATAATGAGTTAGTGAAGTATGAGTTTGTTGGAATGAGTTTCTCCTTAAGTACTTTGAATAAAAAAATGAATTTTCTATAATTTAAATTTAAATTAGTTATGCATATAAAATTTAGAGAAATTATATAAGTTTTTTTTCAATTTTTCATTATTTTCAAAGTGTTTACAGAAAAAGTTTTTATAAAACAAACTTTTATTAAAAAAGTTTTATTAGCGAGTACATTAATTTTAGTCTCTGCACCGTCTTACCCTAATAAAAAAATTGCACTATTTGTTATTCTCACCCGTAATCTATCTCTTTCTCATAGATTTAAATTGAACTAATTTTATGATTATTTTTTCATTTATTGGTGATTATTTTTGCTAGGTTTTATAGGATTGTGACGTAGTGAGAGAAACATAATTTGTCATGTTGTTTATAAGTATAACTTTAGAAGAAAAAATATCATAACTACAACTATGTTTAAGAATCTTTTTCACATAAATTAAAAATAGAATTGGTGTCAGAGTGAAGTGACATTTACCCTTTACTCTTTCTTCTCATGGTAAGATGAGATTATTTTGAAGATGCAATCAGAAGATCCTAAACACTTCACAATAGGGTTTGGCCCATTTTTTAAGAGCTAAAACAATGACAGAAAAACTTGCATGGTGTGTTGTCGAGCATTGCAAGTTTTGTTCTGTTTTGGGCCTGTTCTCTGTATACCAGCAACACCTAAAAACTACTTCATGCATCCCTTATAAATTTTGAGGAGGACGTAGCAACTACCTTCTTTGAGCCAGTTTACCAAATTCCAATTTTCCTCGTTTTCACAGTGTTTTTGACCTCAATGTTTTTTATTCCAATTTTCCTCGTTTTCAGAGTGTTTGAGGCAGTTTACCAAATTCCAATTTTCCTCGTTTTCACAGTATTTTTGACCTCAGTGTTTTTTATTCCAATTTTCCTCGTTTTCACAGTGTTTGTTTTCATAAGTATTCAATTCTAAAAATATTTGATAAACTTTTAATAATTCTAGCTCATCTAACACAATTTTAAAATAAAAAATCTATTAATTTTTTAAACACTCAGTTTCATTGTACAAAATTTTTATTATAATTATAAAAATAAGAAACAAATCATTTTAAACCAACCATACATATTTTTTTCTAAAAAAATTAAAACATATTCGTTTATATAAATTTTTATTGTCAATTTATATAATTATAATATATATATAAAGTTGTATCTCGTATCTACATTTTAAAAATTATGCGTCAGTGCTACATAATGTCAGTGCTACATAGAGTTACATAGAACCTAAGGCTTCATCTTAGAAATGAATTGATATGGTTATGGGAAGGAGGACCTTTTGATTAAACATTCGAACTAAAATGAAGAGTTGAGACATAAGTGACATCACAAGCACAAAGGAATGAAATCGCACAAATATTGTATACTCGGGAAGAAACAAAAAACGCTTGACTCGAAGTGGACAATTTCCCTTTCCCATTCCCATTCCCATTGTATCACTATCTTCTAAATGACTCATGAAGCACATTTACAGCAGCAGATGCCCAGCTACTGCCTTTTATTAATCCCCAAATGGCATCATACACAGCATCACACTTCAGTGGCTGACCAACTTAAGAGAGTTTGCCTTCTCTTGCAGAGAATCTAGGAGGCTGTCAAAGCTCTTCTTAAACGAATCCACTCCTTCAAATTCAAGCTGGTTACCAACAAAGCCCCAGTCAATACCCAATTTCTGGAGAGCATTGTATATTCCCTCAGCTTCAGATGCATTTGAGTCTATTGTTCTGTGAACAGTACCATGATCGATAAATGCTTCAAGGGCTTGGTCTGGCATGGTTGATACCTGGCATGTAAGAAGATGTTGTTATCAGATACAACAAAAACTATTGGTAAACCCTTTGATTTTTAACTTCGTGAACACAATCAAGGCCAAACAACGAGTCCGTTATTTGACTCAGATCAACTATCATAATTATAACAGGTAGACGAAGTGAAAAATAAGATAGCTTACAGTGTCAGGTCCAATAAGAGGTGCAACATATAAGGTGTCAGGATAGGCAGGATTCTTGACACTAGTTGAGGCCCAGAGGAGCCTTTGCTTCTTGGCCCCCTTTTTGACTAGAGCTTCCCACCTCGGACCAGAAAATTTCCTTTGGTAGAGCTGGTAAGCCAATGCTGCTTGGGCTACTGCTGCCTGTAAAATTCAATGTGCCTTGGCTATGAGAATTTTGACATTCATGGGTGTAATAAATCCAAAGACAATATTAGAAATTTGGTAAACAATAAACAGTTACCTTGCCACGTAGATTAAGGGCCTCTGAGGTGCCAATTTTCTCAAGGGTCTTGTCAATGAGAGTGTCAACTCGACTGACAAAGAAAGAGGCAACACTTGTTACTCTAGAGAGGTCATTTAACCCAGATGCCTCAAGACCATCCAAGTAAGCATCAATAACAGCTTCGTATCTTGCGAGAGAGAATATCAGCTGTACACACAAATACCAGAAACATAATTAGACTTGAACCATGCAAGTAAAAGAGATCAAGACAAAGGTCACTGTTCAGGCCATTTGAAGACAGAGTTTTTCAAACTCCTATTAGACACGAGCATGAGCTTATAATACCAGTACAATTTGTTAAGGTAGTAATGACAAAATCTAAAGGGTCACTAATCAAGAGTACCAATAAGCCAATCTAGAAATGCAAACAATAATTATATACAATACTGATTTATTTAATTTACATTATATGAAAGGATGTAGGGCAAACTCACCGTCACATTCACACTTATCCCATTAGCAATAACTTCCTTAATTGAAGGAACACATGGCTCCGTTGCTGGAATCTTAATATACACATTGGGGCGGTCAACCACTTTATGAAGCCATTTTGCAGCTTCTATGGTTCCCTCGGTATCATCAGCGAGCCTGGGAGATACTTCAACAGAAACATAGCCATCACCACCATCTGTTTGATCATAGATTGGTTCAAATAGTTTACAAGCATCTTGGATATCCTTCACTACAAGTTCCCAATATGCACTTTCAATGTCTTTCCCTGCTTGCACAAGTTCCCTGCATGATCGAGTAATTTATTCTTAGCTATAAGAGTAGGAAGGATATTGCTAGACTATAGTGAAACGTACACCAATAAGACAGTTACTAACATATCCGTAAGACCTAAAACAGAAACAACAGTATACTTAATGCAGTGACGAGCTGCCCCTCCCATGAAAAACTGGAACTAAGGAGTGTCACATCAGTGCAGTTTACTTTTATTACACTATACATATATATTGTGAATAGACTGACAGAACTACAACTAAGTGAATGCTTGCTTCAATTAAATTTTGAGAAACAATCACTTTCTTTCTCCAGCTCCACGAGAAAAGACACACTATAGACAGACAAGCATGATCTGTGTCCATGACTAGCAGTTTGAGCTAAAAAGAAATATCCGAATTTATATATAAGATATTCATGGTACCTGAACTGATCATTGTAAGCATCTGAGGACGAGATAGCTTTCTGAAAGATCTGCAATAACATGGACAGACAGCAGATTAGAATAGCAACATCCAAAGAATGCATCTTACAACTCACAAGAAATGTTTGAAACATCAATCAGTTTTCATTTCTGTAATATTATTATCAGGAAATATATATTCAATAAGGAGAACATTTCAAAAATAAAAAAAATAAAAAACATTACCGCAGGGTTGCTTGTGACACCTCTGACACCACTGGCTATTAGAGGAAGCAGATCTGTGACAGGTCTGCAGAGATTATCATACCATGGACTCTGCCCCTCTTTCTCATAGAGATCATGAAGCACTGTCCTCTTTGCAGGACTTCCATTCCCATCAGTTTGAGAGCATTTAATCCTGAATCAAAACAATCAAGCGTCAAATATTTGCCTCCCATATAAAAAAAACAAAGCCTTGAAAATGTTAGTCACTTAGGGTGGCCCTTGGAAGAGCTTATATGAGACATAGAAGCGTCTATAGCACAGAAACATAGAAGCATCGTCCCAGATGAACCAACACATGAAATTTGTCTTCTTTATGGATAATTTAAAAAAAGGAACGACATTGATACTAATCATATATGTAGACAACAGAGAAAGTGATTGATTACTCATAATTTTTATTAGTTACAGTAATCAAATAAGCATGTTCTTAATCTGGATTTACAAAAAAACAATTATATATTTCTGCGTTATGATTTCTTATAAATATCTACATATGCATCATACACGTATCTTATCCTACATACTTTTCTAATAATAATAATAATAATAATATATAAATATATTAGAATAATCACACTATCAGCGTGTGTCAGCTCGCACGAAAATTGCAAAGACAAATTCTGCAGCAAAGAACTCTTCTAAAAACCTAGCAACCTCAAGCAATCTTTTGAAAACTAAAAATCTTAGATAAATAACAAAACGCGTTTCACTTTCACTCTTCCGTAAAAATTAAGTTGTACCAGCTAACAAAACTTGTATCTATTTTCAGCTACCAACTTTACACCACCCAGGTCACATCCAACCAAACACGCCCTAACGATGACTAAGATGGCGATCGCTCGCTGTTGCTTTTAGCTTCAGAGATTTAAGCAAACAAAACGAAAAAAAAAAGAGGTGCATGTGGATGCGGTGTGAGAGATCGAGGTAGAGAAAGATGGTGGAACGGCGATCCGAGAAAAGCGCGAGAGGGATCGGAGAAAACTCACCGGAGAGAGGTTTTACGAGGGATGGAGTGAAGAGATCGGAGGGAAGAGGAGAGGCTAATTTTGTAATCTGCGGCGGAAGAAGAAGGCTTGAAGGAGAGGAAGCAGTTGCGAGAAGAATTGCGGCGGTGTGGAAGCGCTTCTGATAAGGAAGCAGCTGGGTTTAGCGTTGAGAGATTGGAAACGGAAGCCATTGGGAATTGCACGAAAGGAAACGGAGAGAGTAGAGTAGGTATTGCTTCAACTTTATTATATATTATATATTATATATTATATTTATTTTATATATTATTCATTTTAAGCTTAGTTTTATGACAGTGGAGGTTGGTAGAGAGAAAGTTGGTGGAACTTTTGGTTGACCGAAAAGCCAGAGGCAGAGCAACCAAAATAAAGGGTGCTGAAGGGTAATATAGGAATTTTCCATCATTGGTTTCTTCCCCTAGCCGCCATCCACTGTGCTACTGCGTTACGCTATCATTTTATCTTTTATTATTATTATTTATATGTTATCATTTTATCTTATTATTATTTATATGTTATCATTTTATCTTACTATTTTTTTATCTTTTTTTATATTTTCATTATTATTTTCCGCTAGTCCAAATATAAATACTATTTTCAATTATTTTTATGCTGTATGATATAAAAAATTATATAAAAAAGGAGTTGTTAAAAAGCATCTATTTAAGTTCAGACGAAACGAGTTTGGGTTTGGGATATGTTGGACTGTTTCTTCCTGCATTTTCATACCTTCTTTTCTCATCTTCATAAATTTTCGAATTTCCAAAAATACTCGTCTATAATATTTTGAATTATATAATTTGGAAATCATTTCTCAAATTTGTAATTAGTTTTCGGATTACATAATCCAGAAGCCTTTTTCCGATGCATGATTACTTTCTAGATTACATAATCTAGAAGTCTTATTTAGCTTCCGGATTATATAATCTGGAAGTCTTTTTTCAAATGAGTTTCTGGATTACTTAATCATGAAAGTAATCTTTAGGATGACATAAGAAAAATAAAAATGTCTTTTCATATTGAGTATGGAGGTAACAGAAAAAGATATGGAGGTGCAGGGAGAAAGAGTCGATATGATGATATAAACTGGTGAGTTAACCTCAGCCCAGACAACACAGAGCATATTATTACGCTGGACGCGTTAATGGGCTTTGAGGTGGGTTACACAGTAAAATAAAATGGCCATTACTTTCTGCACATTATCAAATTTGAACCTGCATCTGATATTTATGTGAAATGACAAAAATAACCTTAAATAAAAGGAGATATGGACAAAAATACATTTTTTTTTTCTGGAACATATTTTATGCATTCCAGAATGATATTTTGATTTTTGAAAATGGTATTATTTGAATAGATACGTAACATTTTATTGCATAATCAGATGAAGCCAAAAGTAACTTAGTATAGTTTTGGATCTCTGTTTTAGTAATACAAAAGGAGAGGGTGACACTTCAGATTCAACTATTTTCTAGAAATCTAAGATGAGAAGTTAATTATTAAAACAGCAGATTAATTATAGTTATCTCCTTCGAGTATAATCAAGTTGTCGTTTGCAGGTGAAGTAGGTTGCTGCAACCGGTGATCCAAGGTTATAAACCTCACTGAAATCTCTGGTGTTGAAATTCTGGCGCCAGCCTGGAGCATACACAGTTTGTCTACCATGTTGACGAAACAGTATGAACACAATACGATGAATCCCCATCATAGGTCGTGGACCTTCATACCCCACAACCTCTTCACCTACAAAACATATTATAAACACACGTAAACAATGTTTCTTATAACAATTCTAGAAGTGCATGAACATGTATCAGTTTTCATACTCACTTTTTGTTTTTATTAGTTTACTCTCATTCTCTCTTTCTTTACATCATACTTTACATTATATATGTCTTGGGTATGAAGTAAGTACCAATTGGATTGGACCGACTAGACACATGTTTAGTGAGTAAGCTTAATCATTGTGTCTCTTTTATAATTTCTATTTAAAAATATCATTGTAGTTGTAATTAGTGTGCAACAAGATATAATGAAAACATAATAATTGCCCGTGTGGATGTAGGTTGCAGTTGGCGACCGAAACACTGTATTGTTTATTTTTTTACCGTTGATTCGTGATTGTGTGTATTGCTTCTGCATGCGTTTTTCACATCAATATGTACATTTTTGTAGTATATTTTATAACCCGATAAAAATAGTAAACAGATTATTTTATAACAAAAATAATAAATATATTCTAACCTATTGAAGATATGTTAACATAATCATCCATAAAAAAGTCCAAAATATTATAAAAAACCTAAACAGCTTCAGGTCAAATTTGCCTCTATTTCTCGACGTAAAAGCAGATAATGATGAATTATCATTAATCCTAATTAAGCTAAAAAAAAAACGTTTTGAAGAGTATTTAACCATTTGTCTGAAAAACATAACACAAAAAATTCTAACAATGAAAATAGTAAAACAAAAATTTGCTAAACCACATAAAAAAACCAAATGACTATGATAACACACAAAATATTTAATATATTGTTGTTATAATTATACGTCAACGTATAAAATGTTATAATTATAGTAGATTTTAAATATTGTTATGTTTTAGTGAGTTGTCATTTAACCTAAGAAAAAAATATTCATGATCTCACATATGAATTGAAGGTTCATGTTTATTTTTACGTGCAATGCTAATATTTTCCATAGTATGCAAGTGAGAGGTGCAGTCTTTCTTCTAATCACACAGGTTCTCAAAATTGCTTTATCATAATTTTTTTATTATTTAAATTGTCTGGTTAAAATTTATTTATTGCATTGTTGATACCACAAAGTTGAGTTTATTTTAGAAAATATAAGCTTTTTATGTCGATTGATAGCCTCTAATTTATAAAATTTGTTCTACAACGAATAATATTTTAAAATATTTGTAGAATATATTACTTATTACGTAAGCATATAATTAAAAAGGTTAAAAGAGCATAAAATAAAAGCTAAGAACATACCGAAGTTTGTTCCTGTGGTTCCTGGAATATTAGCTACTAACCTGAACATCCATTGAAGGATAAAGAAATACATGTAAGATAAAGAGTTGTCATGTGCAAATATGATATTAGAGGTAAATTTTTTAAAGATTAAAATTAAAAATTTAAACTTAACATTATTTCATATTTTTAAAATTTTTACAATTATATATATGTACACTTAATATCTAGACAGGATTTAGAAAAAAATAAGAAAACAAAAAGGTATAAATACATCCTGATACAGCTAAAAGTCTAATAAAGATTAAGTGTTAAATATAAAAAAATAATTTATAAATTTCTTTTCTTTAGTATAATCTATTGCGTTATTCATTTTATTTATTTAATTTTTGTTATTAATAAAAAAATATACTAATTTAGAAATCATTTTAAAGGTTAATATTTTTTTATTTTTTAAAATAGTATCTAATTTAATCAATATAGTGAATAATTACTTTTAATTTTTAAATTCAATTAATATTTAATTATCTTCTTGTATTCTTGTAGTGAAACTTAAAAAAGAGATAGATAAAAATTGTAAGTGTATGTTATCTCCTCAATTATATTAATTGCATAATGAACAACATATTTATGAGATACTTACGTACTAAGCATTGATAAATCATACATAGAATTCGATGACTTGACCACATATGGTTAAAGGTATCTCAATCTTGACTCCATAAATACACACAACTACTTCTATAAGATACTAAATAATATTGTATTAACACAAAAACGATTAGATTATCATACCAACAATCACAATTGTTATTTTTTTTTAGGGTATATAAATGATAAAAGATTTAGATTCATACAAGACTCATACTATGAATAGAATATGACTCTCTAGAGATAAAAAAAATCACTTTTTTTATTTAAAAGAATATTTTTAGAAAATTATTAAAGATCAAATTAAAATTAACTTGATCGTCGAAGTACTAGTCTTATTTATCGAGATCAAGATTTTGAGAACGAGAAGAAAACCAAGTCTGTAAAATTTTAAGAATTATGAGAACGAGAAGAAAGCTAGTAAAGTATGTAAAATTATAAAGACTAGAACTTAGAGTGATTTTATTAAGACTATGGAGAGCTTGTAAATAGAATAAATATTTATAAAATGTTTAAACAAAGAAGGTGTTGGTAAAGAAGTATGTAGACATGGAAGAATAATATTGGTGTGACTTTTGCCATGTTCTCCTAAATGTGCCTTAAATTCAAGGGAGGGATAACACTTACCAGTGCAGATATTCTCTCTGATTTGGATTTCCTGGACTAGGTGCATCAGGATCCACCATCACCTGTAAATTATACAAAGTGCATCCAACAAAATTAACTATTAATTAATTATAATACCCACGTGGTAGTTATTAGATTTTTTTTATCAACAAAAAATAAATAAATAAGAGCATCTCAACTCTTATATGAAGAATTTCAAATCAAGCTTCTTAGCACTCAATCAGCTAGGGATCCAACAAACATTACAACGCATCAGTTTAGTCATATTAACATACCAAATCAAGATATAAAAACACAACAAAATACAATTACATCAACCCTTCAAAAAAATCACATTCTCAAAACAAGACACAAAACTCTAACAACTAAACAAAGTTATCAAACAGAAACAAGTCAAACACCCAATAACCGAAACCATCAAATATGACTAGAAAGTAGTAGCTAGGTATTGAAACACCTAGAAAATTTGACAAACTACTGAATAAATGAATGATAATGGAACTTATATATATACATAGAGATACCAGAGTGTAAAGGGTTCTGAGATCATCTCCACCAATTTCAACTCTTGGTTGGTTCAGGATTTGTGAGGGTTTGAGCTCACAACAGTTGATAACTTCGGAGCCAATATTGTTGTAGAGTATTCTGAGAGACACAGAACTTGTAAATGGCTCCAAAACATCACCTATTACACCTCCAATAACAAGAGGATTCGTTGATCTTGGCATAGCTAATGTTTACAAATAATATATAAGAAGATCTTCTTCACCTACACTTGCTTTGTTTCTTTGAATGAACAAGGGAGATGCCTATTTATGCATGCTATTGCGTACTTTTTACTGATATTGCATTATCTCTGGATTCTTCTCCTTATACTTAAAATAAAAGGTACTTCCACTTTATGGCAGGGAAAAAAAAAATCTTCATAGATAGATGCATAGATGTTATCTAAAACTTCCTTTTGAATGGTGTCACATACTTTAAGTTGTGGTCGTAAGAAAACCACTTTACACTTGTGATGTAAGTTATTTTATATATATATATAATTTTATTTTTTTTATTTTATTTTTTTTCAAAAGTTATTTGGTCGTAAGCAAGAGTTGTTGGCTTCCATAAAGAAAAAATTATTCCATATTTTTAATCAAACAAACAAAGTCTTATTCCACTCATTTATCACGTTAAACTTTATTTTTTATAATAAACCATTCAACTACCTTCTCAATTATTTTCGTTTTTTTATTATAAAAAAAAATGTGAATTTGAAAAATCACTTAAACTTCACTTAAACTTCCCTTAAGAGCACGCTAATCTCCTACCAACATATTTGTCAAACATGCCAAATGCTTGCAAACATGTAAAAAATGACTTAGGAAACTACCCAACACCGTAACACATTATTAAACCAGTTTCATATAGACCAAAGGATTAAGGCACCAGTCAGAATAAGAAAAAACATAAGAAGTCTTGGAAGTAAGCCAATACTAAACCTAAATCCTAAATTCTAAACAATACTACATTCTCAGTTTTCGTTAACACACAATCTAGGTCTCTTCTCAATATTTTTTTTAAAAAAAATCTAATAAATAATTAGAGGCATGACATAACTCTATTACATTATATAACATCTTATTTAGGTTTGGACAATCTATTTAAAATTTTGATGTTTATGATTTTGTAATACAAGAGAATAAAAATATCACTTTTTAAAGTGTGTATTTGATTTTTTTTTTTTTAAAGTGAAGTAAATATTTTGTGACTCTAAGAACAGTTGTGTTCCTCAAAGGGCCACACCCCTCACCTATTGGATTGTGCTGTGACAACTGTAAAGTGATTGATCCAAATTCTCTTCTCTTGACCGTGCAAGCTCCTCTCACTTTTTTTCCCATGCTTTTGTATTTTCAAAGGATCTTTGCCCTAAAATTTGAACCTAACTGCCATAATTTTTTATAAATTAGTTGGATCATAGATCAATATTGTTAAATTTGCATACGGTTTAATTATGAATTTACTTTCAATTGTGTTTTAAATAGTTATTATCAAATTAATATTTCATTCTAAATCATTAGTATTATGACAAAGAATCATGTCAAAATTTCAGAAAGTCGTTTGGCCTATGTTGCATAAAACTTTTGAGATAAACCACCAAACAACTTTAACGAAGATTCTGGTTGGATAGGTGCATGGATAAAAGTTATATAGAATATAAGCTTTTTGGAGGAGAGAAAAGTATATAGAATCTCATATTTTTTATGACAATTTTTTGGACTAAAAGGACAACCTAAGTTAATGAGGATTTTCCTTTTTTAGAAGAGTGATGGTGGATAAATATGTTGTGTTGGATTTTGAAGGGATCTCACTCAAAAGGGTCATTATATAAATACATCATAATTATATTTTTTTATAAATTTTTCTTTTATTCTTTCATATGGATTCACACACACATATTATATATATATATATATATATATATATTTATCTTTCTTATTCATAAATACATCATAATTATATTTTTTTATAACTTTTTCTTTTATTCTCTTATATGGATTCACACACATATTTTATATATATATTACTCTTTGAACTGACGTGTTTTTAGTAGGGAGTTTAATATTTGTTAATAAAAATAATTTTTTTATCACATAAATAAGAATATTTGACTTACTATATGTGAATTAGAATAACAACAATACTAAGATAAAGTAATTAAAATATACCATAAAATTAAACATATTAATTTTTTATCGGTAAAATAAACTTGTATATATGATAATGAGCATAAAGGGATAGTAAGACACTCAAGAGTTAGAAAATACTTGGATGGTAGACGATATGTCGATATGAAGCATTATATGTCTGTATTAACCTTTATGATAAAATAAGATTGTCTATCCTTTTGTTTTATTATATGTCTGTATTAACTTTTATGATAAAATAAGATTGTCTATCCTTTTGTTTTTGTACTATTATAAGAAAATTGTATGTAAGAACAATGAAGATGTTTTTATTATCTTATGTGTGTATTTACCTAACTTTATGTATAGAAAATATATACTAGTGTAGGAGACTTTTTCTCTCCAAATTACAATCTAATTAGGTAGAAATACACTCATCATAAGATTCTATCATTATTAAACTAATTGTATAATTGAGTACAATATTACATACAATAATAATTATGTATAATTTAATAATTTATTATTTTCTTAATGTCATGGTAGTGCTTCTCTTCCCACTTAATATCATCAACGTTTAAATATTTTTCAGCTGTTTAGATTTAGCATAACTAACTTTTTTTTTTTTTTAATTTCAACGTTTGATGTAGATAAACTAAAACACTTTTTCTTTCAGTTGAACATATTAAGAGGATCAATTTTATGTTTAGAAGGAGAAATAAACTTAGCCTTTTTAGAATGTATAAAAAAAATCATAAGAAGGAAAATTAAACAAATTAGGCAACTCTAGCTAAGTTAGAAGATATAAATAAAACAGTTGCATTCATATGTTTTCTGCATGCTGAAAACTTTTCAATTCATTTTATTATATTTTATAAATGTTACGATGAAAGAGCATCTTATATATTTATTATAATAATGAGAATTCTATAATTCTGTTACGGATTACATTCCATGTAGTACATATCATACATAAATTAATATACATTATGTGGGTTGGACCACTAAAAAGTATACAATAAGAAAAACTACTTAAATTTATTATTTTTTAAATTAAAATTAGTATTATAAATTCTTATCAAAATTAAAATCTTGGATTACCATCAGATCCAAAGCTTTTTTCTTTCTCATATATGCTAAAGCCCAAAATAGAAGCCCTAAGGACTATTTCTTCCTGCACCTCCATATCTTCTTCTGGCACCTCCATACACAACATGAAAATATATTTTTATCCTTCTTGTGCCATCCCCATAGAATAACTTCCGGATTATGTTATCCGAAAACGCATTTGAAAAAAGACTTTCGGATTACATAATCCAAAAGTTAAAAAGACTTCCAGATTATGTAATCCGGAAAGTAATCATGCATCTGAAAAAAGACTTCTGAATTATATAATTTGGAAGCTAATTACAAATGTGAAAAATGACTTCCGGATTATGTAATCCGGAATACTACAGAGGGACAGTTTTGAAAATACGAAAAACTATGGAGGTGAGAGAAGAATGTATGGAGGTGAGAGAAGAATGTATGGAGGTGCAGGAAGAAGCAGTCAGCCCTAGACATGCAATTTAGTTTGGTTGGGCCTACAACGGTTTTTCTTTTCCCACTTCTATTTATTATTTCTTTCGTTTTTCCTAAGCCCTAAGACATAAGTTCAATGTTGAACAAAGTGTCCAGTGTATTCTAGCATCATTAGTTTTGGGCAGCTTCTTCCTGCACCTCCATGAATCCTTCAGTCACCCCATACTAAAGGCGAATTTACTGTTATGCCCTTTAATAATTTAAAAAATTAATAAACCCTTAAACCTCTCTCTGAAAAAATATAAAAGATAACAAAATATCAAAAAATTAATAATTATTATTATTAACTTGATTTAAGTAAATTTTGTAATTTTATAATTTTAAGTGATCAAATTACTTTCCTAAATAGTTAACATTTCAATCTTGTTTTAAATATTATATCTAAATTGTATATTTTATCACATTTTTTTCATAAATGTATGAGTTTTTTAAGATTTCATGTAGTTGCCTCGTACTATAAAATTGATTGCACACTTGCAATATGAACTCTTTAGATTTTTTTTAATTGCTTAATCAAACAAATTTGATAGAAACTTCAATTGTTTGTCAAACAAGTCTCAATTTGAGTCATGACACTATTTTTCACTAAAATTATAGTTTTTATTATTGGGTGCAAATTCATATTTGAGTAGAACATTTGAAATTAATATATTTTATTTGAGAGTTATATAAAAGAAATCTAATCATAAAAATTAAATTATCGTAACTATTATCATGAAGTTCTTTTTTATAAGAAGAGAATTGTGAATTTAAACCTTATAAAAAAAATAAAAATAAAGTGTTCATCAATTTTGTCTCACATAACTTAAGAGTCAAAGTCAAGAATAATTTTATATACATTTTTCTATTTAATCTTTCGAGACAGTATTTTAAAAACAAAACCATGATAAAACCCTTTTAAAACGAACAATATTTCAAATACGATAATTAACCTTAATGATATCATCTCAACCGACGTGATATCAAAACATTAGCGTTGTCTATTAGAATAAAAAACACGTTACCATAATCTTCGACTATCAACTTGTTTTCTTTATCTCGATTCCTAATATATTGAATCACAAATATTACTTAACATTGGAAAAAAAAAAGTTTTAAGACACCATGATGTTGATTCTTGTGGGTCCATTAGCTTTTTAGGACAAAACTTTATGCAATAAGAAGACTTGGAATAAATTAAAGGTGTTTTTGTTTTGTTTCTCCTACTAAAGATGCTCTCAAAAACATTGTTAGTGGTTCACCTTCCTTCACATAATATACATACTATGGTATTAATTATATAGAAGAATATAACATGATATGACTAAATATCCTACTACTCATTCTCCAAAAAGGTTATGATTGTGAATGTTTGTTGGTAGAATTAAGACCTAGCTTCGAACTCAATTTCCATTCTCTGCTTTTAGCTTTCCCCCAATTGGGTTTTCATCCTACCTTATGATTCCATAGGACTGGCTCTATTGCATAACTGGGTCCTTTTCTGCTTCAACACAACACCAACTATCTTTTTCTTATTACTTTCTTCCAAATTCAATGTATCATCTTCACTCATACAATCACAATTCAATATGAAAAATAATCACCACAAGTAAAAAGTTAGTTCTTTATTGTAATTAAAAAAAGTAGAAAAGATCTTAAACTTTCTAAATTGTTGCTGATTTTGGTTATGGATGTTGTGCGATATTTGATCAATGTAGGTGGTGATGTGTAAAAGATATTTCGATACCTAAATCAGTACTAGTTGAGTGTGGTAAATATTTTTTATTATATATTTAGTCTTTTATAGGATTATGATGAGTCTCTGATACTAATCTGAAATTCAGATGATTTTAGGTTAACTTTCAAATTTTAACTAAATTTTTGTATCATGATTACTTTATTTATTTGATATTAAAGAATATTTATGAGAACGGTAGATATTCAATCAACTATATTGTAGGATATACTTATAAATAACAAAAATATATTTAGATTCGTATTAATGTTGAGCCTTGTTATATTACTTTTTTTCATACAAATTTATGCTAAAAATTTAAAAATACTGATTTGCGTTTAATATTAAATCAGTTTTAATAAATTTTTAGTAGATAATTATATAAAAAGAAAATAAGTTTTTGAATAAATTAGATGGGAAGACTTTTTATCTTACTAATTGAGTCAACCTAAGAGAGGAATATTATTATTATCATCGTCATTAAATATTCTGTGTGTAAGAATAATAAAAAATATGTTTGAGAAATAAAAAAATAGTTTTGCAATTTGGTTGGATATTCATATTCCGAACTTTGATAAGTTTGATGTGTTAAGCATGAGGCATCTTTGCGTGCGCGACCACACCACATGTTATTGTGTGGATCAAACATCATATTCGCATTCTTCACTTTCTCCACACAGGACCAAACATCCACATTCTAAAGTACTACTATTATCTAATATATTCAAATATCTTTTTCAATTTCTCAAATTTTTTTATATTCTTTTAGTCTTTTCAATTCAAATTTGTTTTAGTCATTAATGTGTTGATCTCTTAAATTAAAAAAGAAATATCTAAGATACTTAAATATATTTTTCAATTTCTCAAATTTAGATATTCTTTTTAGTTTTTTAAATTAAAATTTGTTTTAGTCTCTCAACTATAAAAAATTAATATGATAATCTTAAATTAAAATTAAATATATAATTTGAGGATGTCACATCAATTAAAAATATAATTTTTATTATAATATAAAAATAAGGATGTAATCTCGATTTAACAGGTGAATTTTATAAAATTAAATTAAAACTAAAAATCTTGATTTTAATTGTCTTGTACTTTTGAAATATTAGTTTTGCGGGTTCAGGAGTTTATTATTTTTTTTATGTAATATTAAATTAAAAAAAGTAAAAGTAGATAATAAATAGTTAGAATAGGTTGTATAAGGTTGAAATATTCATAAAATATTTTTTATTTTTTTTCTAATAAAACAAACATTTTGTGCTGGAAGACTACACTTCAATCAAGGTGTAGTTATCTATATTTGGGCTTACTTATCTAAAAAATAACTATTGGGCCTATTTATCTACATTTGGGCTTACTTATCTAAAAAATAACTATTGGGCCTACTTACCTACATTTGGGCTTACTTATTTAAAAAATAACTATTGGGCCTACTTATCTACATTTGGGCTTACTACAATTGGTCCAATCTATTGTGTTATTTTGTGTGTGAATGTAGCTCATATACAGAAAGCTTAAATTACTTATCAATAAAGTTTGGATGAGTTTTTTCTGTACTAACTTTCAAGTGATAAAATATATAAAAAAAAAGTTAATTATGTATTAATTAATTTATAAAAAACAAATGATATAATTTTTTCAATTTTTTTTAACTTGTATATAAGTTAATTTTATATTTTTTTATTGGATATAATTCAAATTCAACATAAGAGACTCATTCATTACATACACTTTTTTTTTTTTGTTTCACCATTTATATGCCAATCACTTACTAAAGAGCTTCACTTTCTGTTGCGAAGAACAGTTATATATATATATATATATATATATATATATATATATATATATATTATATTTGTCTTTTCTTTTCTCTTTGTTCATGAACACTAAACTAGAGATATTTGAAAAAGTTGTTATTATTGAGTTTGATATGTGTTTAAGTCCACTCAATATAGTTTTACATAGTTTTTAATGACAGTTTATATACTTTTTTTTTTCTTTAACTCATCAAAGTATCTTTTAAAGACAAAATCGTGACGTAGTAAATTGGTAAATATGTTACCAACCAAATATACATATTTATGAAAATCTCATTCTTATAACCTAATTTTATGAAGGAAGTTGTGCATACATAAACACTCCACCAAACATCATATATTATTTAATAAGAAACATAGAGCCATGATAATAATAGTACATAAATCTCTATGATAGTGTTATTGTTTGGTGTTTGATTCCTTTTGATCCATGTTGTGAGTGGTTTATAAGATGAGTCTCCTTCCTCCAGAACCAGCTTGACGTTGGCAATTGAAATAGACAGCAGCAACTGGTGATCCAAGATTGTAATATTCAGCAAAATCTCTGGTGATGAAATTTTGACGCCAACCAGGAGCATGAATAGACTGTCTACCAGGTTGTCGAAACAACACAAATACTAGACGATGAATCCCTGATGTTGGTCTTGGACTTTCATAACTCACAATCTCTTCTCCTGTCAAATTAATACCATGCTTTATTTACCATATTTATGTTATAATCAACACATTTTTTCCCCATCAGTAGTAAAATGTTCATTCACTATACGAAATTGGTTAAATACCGACTAAAATTAAAGACAAAAAATAATTAGTCACTATATTAACTAAATTATATACTATTTTAGAGACTAGAAAATTATTTGTATCTAAAGTGGTTTCTATTATTGATAAAAATTTATAAAATATTTTCCAAATTTGTATCTAAATTAGCTATCAGAGTTTTAGCTACTAATATTTTATATTCTAAATTGGTCTCAATTAGTATTTTAGAGACTAATTTAGAATCTAAAATATTAATAGCTAAAATCTTGGTAGCTAATGATTAGATACCAATTTAAAAACTACTCTATAAATTTTTATTAATAATAAAAACTATTTTAGATATCAATAATTTTTTTAGTTTTTAAAATAGTCTCTAATTTAGTTCAATAATAACTTATTATTCTGGTCTCTAAAATTAATTATTTGATGATCTCGTCGTGTAGTGATTAGGGTAAAAATTGTATTTAACCACAATTATAATCTCTTTTTTTGTCACTTTTTGAGTAAAAAAAATACAATAGAAAAACTGGTAAAAAGAATGAGTTGGGTACATACCAAAGTTTACACCTGTTGTTGCTGGAATATTGATTACCAACCTAAACATCCATTGAAGAAAAACAAATAGCATTTTAGATGAATTCTAAGATAATCGTAATTATAACCTACTAATTATTTTTTTTTTAAATGATGTATAGTAACAAACACAAAGATTTGATAACATACATCCATTTTTTTAATAAAAAACTTTAGCAAGTTATATCTTACGTATTTTTAGAAGTATATCGCAATTTTTGATTATGTAGTTTAAAATATATTTAAAGGGTAAATTCATAACATAATCCTTAAAAAATAAAAGAGCTTAGTGATGTTGGGCAACTCTTTATGTGATGATGTTGAGAGTAAATTTCAAAAAGTTATTTTTGATCTTTAAAGTTTTACCATTTAAAAATTATCTATATATTAGAATAGTTAGAAAAAAAAAGTTAGAAGAAAGGTGAACAATAACTCTTTTAAAGTTAACTTCATATATTAAAAGAAATATATAATAAGAATATTTAAAAAATAATAATGTTAAAGTAGTTTGATATCTTCTCTTTTATATATAGAGACTAAAATAAGAATATTCTTAAATGGAAAATGAAACTATATGTATTAATATTTATTGAAGTTTATTAAATATCACAGAAAAAAATAGATTTCATATGTATTAAAAAAATTATGTTAGAAAATGTTTGTTAGTACTCTTTCCTTAAAAGAAACTTATTAGAAAAATACCTTCTTTATAAAAAAAATGATGGTATAGAATCAAATAAAATCAAAATTAACACTTGTTATATTGTTCACTTATACTTGTATCGATAACATTTTATAGTAATTACTTTAACTCTTCCAAAATTCTGTTGGGTGTAGTTTTAAAAAATAAATTGTCAGAGAAAAAGAATATATGAATAAATAAATAAATAGTGTAGTTTTAATTGATTGAAAGTATAACAAATTATCAAAATTAAAATAAAAAGGTAAACTGTGAAGTTATGCATGTAACATATATTAGTTATTTTGCATGTGTTATATTAGTTGCATATATTTAACATATATTAGTTGCATTATAAAAAAAATAAGAGAAAAATTGTGAAGAGGGAGATGAAATACGCAACCAAGACCCATTGGGCCATGACTTGACGTACCCCCTTTCTTTCTCTATCCTATTTTTTTTTAGTTTAAATTGTGATTAAATTTTCAAAGTTCACAATTTAAAAATATATTTCAAAAATTTAAAATATATTTTTAAATTAAAAACTATAAATTATATAATCTAAAATATATTTTTAGATTATACATTTTAAAATATATTTTTGAATTTCAAATTATAGCATTCAAAACATATTTTCAATTAAAAAAAAATTACTTTTGACAATTATATATATAAATGCATCAGTTTATAAGTATGATTTGATTAATATAATTTTAAAATTATTCTATTTCAGATAAATAATTTTTTTTTTCAATTATAATTTGATAGAGAATTGTCAACACATCATCACTCTTTCAGATATACAATTTGAAATGTCTTTTTAAAATTGTATAATTGAAAATGTTTCTTCACTCATACTATTAGGGTTTTTTCAGCTTTATGGGAGTTTAAGAAGAAAGTAGTTGAAGAAGAAAGTAGGAGGTTCCAAAAAGAAAGGTCCTGAAAATATAAGAAACCCAAGCCCAAAACCCTAAACACATGCACATCTTGGATCAAAATCCTTTGACAGGTTGGATGGAGAAGGTGGTTCTGGTGTTCCATGCAGAACATCAAATATCTCTAATTAACATTCCAACACTATCAGAGCCTTTAATGCTTAATGGTTAGGGTTAAATCGTTTATGATATCAAACATGCATGTGGAGTATTTTATTGTTTGAGATCCCACATTTACCAGAAATTAAGACATTTTATAGTATATAAATAGTGTAAATCTCATTTTATAAATCAATTTGATGAGATTGAGTTTTTAAGTTTCTTTATCATCAATACTTAGTCTGAGTTCTAAGTTGATGAATGAACAGCTTCACAGAATATCCAAGCAAAAACAGTGATTCAGATAAAAAGAAGTAATGAGCAGCAGATAAAAACAGTGAGAAGTTACCAGTGAAGATATTCCCTCATGCTTGGGTTACTTGGGCTGGGTGCATCAGGGTCCACCATGACCTACAAAATGAGTGCATGCATGAGTTTACCTAAGCATTTTTTGGTCACTAAAAACATGTATGATACGACTCATGCTTCACCAATAAATCAAACCTATATTTAATCTTCCAACCTTTATACAAATAATCTTAACACAAGTTTCTTATCACTTAAAAGCTGAGAATTTAACAGATCAACTACATTAACATGATACTATACTGTAACAAGATAAGAAAGCACATCAATATAAATATATGTTAACCTTAAAGAAACACATTTATATGATACGAATAATTATTAGAAGATTGACGTTGTACCAAAGTGTAAAGCGTCCTGAGATCATCTCCACCAACCTCAACTCTTGGAGTGTTGATTATTTGGGAGGGTTTGAGTTCACCACTATTGATCACTTCTTTGTTATTGTTGTACACAACTCTGAGATGGATGGAGCATGCAAAGGGCTCAAGAACATCTCCTACTACACGTCCTACAACAAGAGGGTTCGTTGTGCCACGCATGATTTCAGTATCTCCCTTTATTTTCTCACTTTCTTTTCCCTATATTTATGACCCAAATCTCTTCCCTTTATATATGCTTTAGTGTGTGAGTTTTCTGAACTGCTATAACATCAATAGATTCTGACCTTTTCCTTTCATTTTATTCAGGAACCACAGTGTGAATGAAAAACTACATCATTGATTCTCGTTATGTTCCTGCAACACCAAGTCAATTGTTGTAAAAATTTGATAAAGTTTAAGCATAAATTCCTCAAGTATGTGATTGCTTGTGAAAAAACTAAACGTAACAATCTTACAAGCAAAGATAAATGTGATGGACACCAAACATTAACATCCATTTTTCTCTTATTCTGATTAGTGTGTCTTGATTTTTTTCTGTATGAAGTTGGTTAAATAATATTTTTGCGTGTTGGTTTATTTTTTTGTAAGTATTAGCATGAGTTTTAGTAGTTGTTGCTAGGAGGATAAAGTTATTATTATGAAAAGACCAAGATTTTTTTTTTCGATCGAATTATTCTTGAAATAGTTCACATTCTTCATGATAAAAAAAAAATTAACATGCATTTGCATTGAATTCCCAAGAAAAATTGAAACATTAAGTTCACTGGTAGTTGTAAAATGTGATATAGAAGTATCATTCATCACCTTATATTACATCTCACAGGGATTAATGGAGCCCTAACACATACATAAGATTTCAAACAGGTGTATTGGATTAGGATTTCAAATTATATTTGAAAACTATTTTATAAAAAAAATCGTGATACTCAGTCTTTTGATTTATCTGATTTTGTAATTATGAGAAAAATAGTTAATTTTAGAATAAGATATTCTATAATTCTTTATTATGTGAATTTATAATTATCATCATTGAGATTTATGATCAATATAACAAATGTTTAAGAATAAGTATTACTTTTCTATTTATTTTTCAAACAAATCTAAGGAGTTGAAGTTTTTTTGAATAATTCTTATTATTTAGATAGATTATTTTTATACCATAATATTTTTTTTAATAAAGGTATATATATATATATATATATATATATATATATATATATATATATATATATAACCTGCATTAGCTTTAAAATCCCAGCCATTCATTCTCATAATAATGACTGTTATATATACTATTTAGTTAAGAATTTTTATAACTTATAAGCATGTTGCAGGTATTTAAAACTATAAACATTTCGATTAATCATTTTATGAAAAATTTCAATGAATTTTACTTGACTTTTTAGTAGGGCATATATACATAATTTATCTCATTTAAATTTTTAAAACTTTTCTTACTCTTTCCTTTTATATCACTTAAGAGACTTTTATTTTCTCTCATTATACACTTGTTTTTTCTTATTTGAAACTATTATAGTTAGTTATTCATGAGCACAACTTGATAAATTTGCAATAAATTTTCCATTAAATCAATAAATGAAAATCTTTATCTTCAGTTATCTGATATATAACGGGTTTTTATTTCTAAAATTACCATATAATTATAAATAATCAACCTAAGAGCTTACTAATTAACTCTATATTGTTTTACATATTTTATATTTTATTTTTATACTTGTTAGTGAAAAAAATAATCTACATTTCAAAGAATATAACTCTGAAAATCCTTGCTTTATAATTTACATATTTTCTTATTATAAATATTGAGATATATATCATAAATCATATATTCTCCACTGAGCTTGTCCTCACGCAATCATTTTCTCTGAATATAGAAGCAGTGTATCTGAGATGAAATAGGTTATTGTCAATATATAAAGAGAGAATATGGAACAAAAATTTGTTCACAATAAAGGCTTTGATTCCTTCACCTTTTTGAATCTTCCTATCACATATATAACAATTTAATTTAATTTCTATAACCTCATAGTATCCATCATTCAAATTCCTTCAGTTTTCAGTTCATTTGTTGGTTCAAAACACAAGTAAAATATTTTTTTTTCAATATTACCATATATTTAAAACTTACAATTAGTTGTTATATTTACTAAATTATATATTATTTTAGAGACTAACAAAATTATTAGTACCTAAATTAATTTTTCTGATAAATAATTTCTAAATTGATATCTAATTAGCTATCAAGATTTTAGCTACCAGCTTTATCATCTAAATAATTGTTAACTAATTGGATACCAATTTAAAAATTATTTATTAATAAAATTTCATATTTATGTTGTTATTGACTATGTTTAAAGGCTTGTATTAGAAGTGTTATTTTGACCTTAAATCTAATTGATGGTAAAAGCTTCTAAATCTCATTGTCCTACAATTTAGTTAATTAACACTACAA
Organism: Phaseolus vulgaris; assembly: GCF_000499845.2. NCBI lineage: Eukaryota > Viridiplantae > Streptophyta > Magnoliopsida > Fabales > Fabaceae > Phaseolus > Phaseolus vulgaris. Next base: position 354,218 of record NC_023752.2, read on the forward strand.
GAAAATCATGAAATAGAAACCAATTTTTAGAGACCAAAATAATTAGTTACAATATAAACTAAAATAGAGATCATTTTAGAAACAAAAAAAAAAAATTGGTTTCTAATTTGGTAGCAAAAACCTTGGTTGCTAATTAGATACCAATTTATAAACTATTTAACAATAATAGAAAATAATAGAAACTAATTTAGAAACCAATTTTCTTTTTAGTTTCTAAAATGGTCTCTAATTTAGTTACTATTGCAACTAATTATTTTGGTTTCTACAAATTGGTTTTTATTTCATGATTTTCTTGTAGTGATTTTTTATATCAAGCACATAGAATGTGTGTTTGTTTTAAGAATGAGTTTTAAAATTCAAAATGATTATGATAATTTTAACAAGATTGTGCTAACTTTAGCATAATCATGTTTTTTCTCTTTAAAGCAATTTCTTTTCAAATAAGTCTAATTTGCTATATTTTCTTCATTTTCATTTTCTTGTAGTAATAAGGATTATATTCAATTTTTTGCTATACTCATTATCTTTCATTTCTCTCTATACCTCTTTACATTACAAGAATAAGAAATAAAAAGAGAATTTTCTTATTCTAAACCTGTGGAGGAAGATATGAAAGTAGATGATAAATTTTTTGAATGATTCAATTATTCTAAAATGTGTTAAGTATCATTGTCATCACAGTATGTCCACTTATAACGAAAATGTGACAAAAGTGAAGAATGAGAATTTAGTATAACATTTTGCTTTTCTAAACATATAACTTTCGAACATATTATTTTATTTGGATGTATATTCTTTTCTCCCTTCTCCACATTATGCCTCTTAGATATTTTTATATATTGTGAAATATAATTTTTATAAAATTTTATATTTTCAATAATTTTATAAAGAAATTAAATTGGGTGATGGGATGATTAACTTGTAATTTTATATCAAATTTTGTTAAACAAGATGGTTGGTGATTTATAAACATCAATTTCTTTTATTTGTATATAATTTTACCACTTTTGCAAAATTTAAATCAAACTAAGTCACTTATACTTCATATATATTTATGAATATTATTTTGTACTGGAAATTTTATTGCATGTTTTCTTTTTTATTTTTTATCAACAAAGAATAAATAAAATAAAATTAGACATTTCAGTGTCTCAACCACTACAAGAAAATCATGGAATAGAATCCAATTTTTAGAAACCAAAATAATTAGTTACAATAGAAACTAAAATAGAGACCATTTTAAAAACTAAAAAAAAAAATGGTTTCTAAATTAGTTTATATTATTTTCTATTATTGTTAAATAGTTTCTAAATTGGTATCTAATTAGCAACTAAGATTTTAACTACCAATTATTTAGTTTCTAAATTTGGTAGCAAAAACTTTGGTTGCTAATTAGATACCAATTTAGAAATTATTTAACAATAATAGAAAATAATATAAACTAATTTAGAAACCAGATTTCTTTTTAGTTTCTAAAATGGTCTTTAATTTAGTTACTATTGCAATTAATTATTTTGGTTTCTACAAATTGGTTTCTATTTCATGATTTTCTTGTACTGAACTCGTATGTAGAAAAATCCAAATCAAATTTTTTAACACCCAACCAATTGAGGATCCAACATACTCTACAAAACATCAACCAGAATGACAGACATGACAAAATTGATATAAGCATGATCACATCAAAATACAATTACATCATCTTTCCAAAAAAAAGACATATTCTCAGAAAAAACATATCATCATATACTCTTCTCCATCAACTGAATATGATCTTTCTCACTAAAAAAACATATGTGAACCATAGTAAAATTGTAAAATTGTAATGAGATATTATTATGATATTACTAAGAATGAAATATGTTATTTATTATATGAAAATTTGAAACAAGTAGTCATTGTGGTGACTGTGACAAGGATATTTATGTGGAAGTAAGAAAAAAAGATAGAATTTTCGTTATTCTGAATGCGTGGATGCAAATGATTAATTGGTGAGTGATTCAATAATATTCAAAGTATTATTTATCAGAATATCTTCTTTTGCTTGTCCATCCAAGAACTAAAAGGTGGCAGAAAGTAAGAATCAGAATTTAATATTTCATTTTGCTTTTTTATTTCTATATCTCTCCAACATATTCTTTTATTTTCGAACTATCATTATTTTTATTTTCATTTTTCACAATATGCCTCTCAAATATTCTGTTTATATATGCATACAATAATTTTATATAGAAAGTTTCTAACGTTGGGATAAAATTGATCAAATAATTTATTGAAGTGTATGATAATTATAGTATAACAAATTCATAATTGGGAAACGTATAATAAAGTAGAAAAATTAAGAAAAGAAAGAGATATTTTGAGAAGATTTGAAGATAAATATTTGAGAAGTGAAAGAGAGAAAATGGAGTGCGTGAGGATTTGTGGTACCTGAAAATGTCAAAGGAGGAATCATTTTGTAGCTTGCAAAACCTGGAAAACATAGAGAGAAAGAAAGAAACAATACACTTTTTTTTTTCTAATCCTCAAAGGAATCTTTCAAACTTTGGTGAAGATAAATATATGCATCCTTCAAATTGTGAAATATTCCAATCAACTTTTGTTCCTAGGTTTCTTTTCAATAACCTTTATTTGTTGCCAAATATTTTGTTTTTGTTCTTTTTTCTTTGCTAATAATAATTCAACAATGTGTGAGCTGCAACAAACCTTAGGGTTGGAGCAGCACGTTGAAAGAAGACAAAGAAGACATTATTTCTTCATGCAACTCCATAGTTTCTTCCTGTATACATTATTAAAATTCTAAAACTACCCTTCTAAATTTGTATTTCAAACTAAATTTGTATTTCAAATTTTACAATTTGAATTTCAAATTTTAGATTTTGAAAGTTATTTTCTTCATTTACAAATGATTTTAAAATTATATAATTGAAAATATAAAGTAGGTTTATGAATTTTATAGGTTTCTGAATTCTAGAACTCGAAACTCATTTTTGAATCCAGAAAATGCTTTCTTTATTTTAAAATTCGAAAAGGCAACTTTATATTTTGAATTGTATAATTAAAATTATAATTTTAAATTATAAAATTTGGAAGTCAATTTTTATTCTGAATTATACTATTGAGAATCATGATTATAGAAAATGACTTTCAAAATATGATTATAGAAAATGACTTTCAAATTGTAGAATTTTGGAATACAAAAGTTATGAATCTAGAAAATGATTTTCAAATTGTAGAATTTTGAAATAGAGAAACTTAGACTTAATTTTTAATTTTATTAAAAGTAAAGCTGACTTTTCACAAAAATATGGAGGTGGAGAAAGAAATTGATGAAGACCTATTAACCCCTTTTTTCATGTTAATTAATCAAGAGTTCAGCAAAAACTAAGAACGTATCAAAATGCAAAAGAAGACTCTAAAATTAAATTTTAATATAATTGATTTTTATTTTATACTATCAAACATTACTAAAATGTTCAAATTGAAGAAAATCCTCTATCCAATACCACTTCACGATATTAGTTTATATTTTTAGTCATCGTTTTTTCTTTAAATTAAAAATTAAAATTAATTTAAAAATTGATCTTTTTATATTCTATTTCTAAAAGGATGTAAATGCATTAATATTGTTATCTGCATCAGTAATGCATACCAATTATTAATTATAAATGTAATACGTAAACATAATGTTGTTTTTAATATTTCCAATTAGATATATTAACCAATCAAATACTTGCAAAATATTTATATTATTAGTATGATTTTAATTGTGTGAGAGAGAGATAGAGATATAAAAAATATTATAAAAGAAAAAACTTTTGGAATGAGCCTAGACTTTCAGTTCACCTAATTTTGGTGGATAAACCTATCTTATCCGATTGCACCCCATTGTTTCCACATGCACCACCATACTTTTGTAAATCTCAAAAATATTCTTCTAAAATTGGATTTAGGTTTTGATGTTTATTGCTTGGAGTAATATTATTTATTTATATTTAATTAAGGGTAAAATGGTCTTTTTGCCACTCCATGAGGTAACATGCTGGAACCAATGGGTGCTGGAATAAATTGTCTCGTCTTTATTACCCTTATATAACAAAGATATTTTTAACCCCATATTATTGTAAACAAATGTGACTATTTTCAGACACAATTATATTTATCTTCCTTGAGATTATTGATAAAAAACAATTATTACTTTTATGCTTTCAATTAAATGGTATACATACTCATTCTTAGTTTTTTTTTTTTTTAAATCATTTCTCATGTTTTTATTAATGACACTCTTTAAACTTATATTTTTTTAAAAATAACACTCACCTCTCTTGTTTTATTTAAAATATTATATTATCTAAAATTTAAATAAAAGTATAAAAAAATATTTTTTTATAAATGAAAAAATGAATGCTTTCTACATAATATTTAGGTCAGTGTCATTTTGTAAAAAAATATAAGGAAGATGAATGTGATTTATCAACATATGTTATTAATTAAATGTGCATTTAGAAACTAGAAAAAGTGTAAATGTTTATTTCAAATCTAAAAAGTTTGAAGGACCATCAAAATAAGTTTATAAATCAACTTAAACCGTCATGAGTTCATGTTGAATAGAGTTGAGAAAATGAAATATTTTTCACAAAATAAAATATTTTACAATAAATTAAAATTTAGAACTCCAGCTACTTGAATTGAAACTTGTGTAGAAGGGACTTGACCCATCAACTCATTAAAAAAAGCACTTAATTGTCAAGATAATATTTAGTTAAAACTTTAATTTATTATGTGAAAACATAGAAGCCTGTAACAGTGCATTATACATATTATTTTGTCTAGAAACAGGTTTTCCTAGCCCAGTAACCAAAGACAATTTTCGTTCGTTGTAGTACTATGCTATGAACATCGCTAACACGACGAATTTTCAGACAAATAAAATCAAATGCAAATTCTCTATTGTATAGATCATTCTCATGAATGCAAACTACTCATCAGATCAAACTAACAAACAGAAACCATTCCTAAATTACTAATAAAGATTTGGTATAGCACATCAAATACGATAGCAAGAACAAGGGTAAGTCATAAATTTCATATCGATTTCAACAGAAGCTTCAGACACATCAAAAGAAGCTTCAAACCACACTAAGATATAAATAGCCTAACCATATCTCATCAAGGAAAAGTGCTTTGAAATTTTCAGGGTGGGTTAAAAGTAATAACAAAAATGCATTTCACCATATTCCTCATACAAATTTAGGCAAGACAAGCATGTGCATCAATACCTAAATTGACAAACATATCGTACAGAATGTATGACGGTCGTTTAGATGTATTTAAGACCAGAGATATATTGTTGCCTAGAAATTAGATACTGAGCCAGGGAATATATAACTCCTAATATACCCAAGATCTTAATCTTGAGTACATCTGTACATGCAATGGGAAGCAGATTAAGAGGCAAAGTTATCCAAGGGGGTGAGTCACTTTGCTTCGTATGGCTCCACACGTACCTGTTGAAAAGTATATGACTGGGAAATGTTAGAATGAGGAGGGCCAAATTCTTCACCACAAAAATCCAGTCTGGCCCACCAATTTGAAGACCCCATCCACTGTTTCCTTGCCAAACGTCTTCCCATATGCAGTAGATGGTAGTTAAAACAAAGTAGGCTGATATGACTACAGTAACAGGAAAATATCTATGTTTGTCCCCAAAACCAGCAACAAAATCAGAGTCCTGATTAAGCAGCAGCAGGATAGGAGCCAGGAAAAATATGGCCCTGTTTGAGCCACCAGTAAGATTAACATTCAGGACTAGACATATAGCAAAGCACAATACTGTGGCAACATTGCCGACGGCAGGCATCCAGGCTCCATCTGCAGCCATCTTCTTTATTGTAAAGGAGGGTGCTGTAGTAGCCCGACGATGCTGCATAAACCTCATTCTTGGCAGGAAACTAGCAGATGCAGTTTGACTAGCATGATTTTGTCTGCCCCCACCTGCATCAATAACCTTCTCCCGCAAAATTGACGCGAGTTTATACTTTATCTCCAAGGCTATAAGCATAAAGATTGCTGCATACAAACCTAGAAGAGATATTCGGGCACCCTCAATTGCTAGCAATGTTGTAAGCTTCTTCTCCTCCTCACCCAAAATTCCCAGCTCACTTTCTTCAAGAATATTTTTAATTCTCAGTTGGCCCTCTAAAAGATAAGTAACAGGAAAGAGAGCCACAAGTAGAGCAAATACCCAGGGCAAAACCTTTGTGCTCGTAGCAGAGGGCAGATGAGTGAAGACAACAAAAACAGAGGCACAAACCATAGTGACAACAATGAGAACATGCAGAACGCCAGCCCAGAGAAAGTATTCAGCAGCAATATAAATACCAAGGGCAATCCCCATAGCAATGGAGTAAAATGTCCGTAATTCAACAATGTACTTAATGGGTATAATAGATGTAACTGATGCCAGAGTCAGCAAAATTGCAATAATAATAAGCCAAGAAGGCCAGGTAGGCTTGCCAGCTGTATATCCATAAATTGAGATATCATCAGCAGAGTGACGGGCAGTCTTGATTAGGTCTGACCGGTAAGTCAATGACACAGGAAGAGGGGGCTGCATCAGAATAAAAAGTAGACCAGTTGCCACTACCAGCACTAGACATCTTTTGGCAGACTGCAAAGAAACCAAAAGTTTATGGTCAATCTTTAGAAATTAGAAGTAGATTAAAAAGGAAGACATGATTATTTACTTTGTCAGCCACAGATAATGTCTAATTGGTCGTGAATCAATTGAATAGCAAAAGTTTGCAAATTGCAATGAATATCATATGATCCCCACACCCAAAATAAACAATGAAAACACAGGATTGGATAGATATGCATACCAAAACATGCGAGAAATGAATAGCAACAATTGGAACACAAGCCAATCCGGTCAACAGTATACAGAATCCCAAAATTAAACCATCTGAAGGAGACCTTCCATTCCACCACTGGAGAGCTTCAAAAATTGTTTCACGACAAAACCATACAGACAAGCCAACTACACAGGCATGTGCATAACCTTGCCATGGTTTCATCCTAGAAGTTGTTTTTGATCTCTCCCTACAAAATCCAACAACAGTGAATTACCAAAAGTTCAACAATAAAGTCCAGAGGTGAAATATATGTAGGTTACTTAAGGTAGGATCCCCCCAAACCGACAAATTCCAGAGACTGTCAAAGTTACCTGTAAAGAAGCAATGGAGGGGAAACAGCCAACAAGAGGACTGCAGAAACCCAAACAACAGACTTTGAAGAAATAAACAACATGGCTAGCTTTGAAAAATAGAGGCAAGTCAAAATCCAAACTGCTTTTCCTCCAATTCGATTATCCACAGATAGCCTTCTGACCAAAGCCAAACCCAATAAAGTTGTCATCACAACCATATAGCTAGGATACATCACCTCATCCTCAAATCCATAATAGTATATGCTAGAATAATTGAAAAATCGGTTCTCAATGTAGCATAAGAGCAGCGCATGACTTATCAGACCAGCCTCAGATAAAAAGTTCAGCTTTGAAGGTAGTAGAGCTAAACCGGGAATAGTCATAGCCAAGACAGAATTTGCTATTATGAGTTTGCAAAAAGATTTAAGGGACATCCCTGCCATCCAAATGTTTAAATCCCAGAAGTTGTGCAGAACAAACCATGTAGCCATCAAGCTTCCAAGAATAACAAAAGCAAAGTATGACACTAGGCTCTTCTTTTCAAAAAACCGAGCCAAATAAAAGCCTGCGACTGCAGGCAGAGGGAGGAACTGCAAATCAAAGGTTGAAATATGTCAGCGATAAAAAGAAAAATCTACAAGGGTTAATGGAATAAATATATTAACCACAAACATAAGCAATATTATCATTATCCACCAAAGAAGTCAGCACACCAAAAATTGAATTCTTAAGAAAGATGCAGGCAGTTAACCAACCAGCTGTTTCGTGAAGCAATATGAATTTTAGCGTATTAAGCAGTGTTTTCTGGTTTCCAAATCCTAGATAGGTAGTTTAGTGGATCAGCCACTGTGCTAGAGAACACTATAACAATATAGTAGATTATAGAGAGGGCATTCTACCGAAGACAACAGATATAATTAAAATGTTACAAGGAATAATTATTTTAATACAAATGAAACTGAATTTTGCAATACTAGTTTTAATTGTTATCTAAAATTATATCAATATTATCATTGTTGAGATCTCACATCGACTAGAAATATAGTCAATGTATTATAAGGCTGGGAAGTCCATTTCTCACTTATATTTAAGACTGAACTAAGGAGCTTAAATCCAGGTAACTTAGATGTTAATTAAAACAGATTATTCCATAAAGGTTTACTTAAACTGGTCTCCACCATACTTCTGTGTGCCAGTACACCCAGACATAAAAAGATTGACCTCGAATATGTATTCGCATAAATCAGCATTTCCCATACTAAACTAAAATAATTGCACATTGCACAATATAAGCATACTCACATCAGACAAATTTATATTGAACTACCATGAAATAGTAATGTAAAATAAAACAATAAAACCAAAACAACCAATCAAGGTTTTCCTATCATAAAACATATAGATCAACAAGATTAAGAACCAATATGTGTGTGTGTGTGTCCAGACTGAAACTCAACTTACGATCAGATTAGGGACAAAATCAAACAATATCAACTTGATCGAACTAGATGACTGTGGAAAAGCAGTTTGGATCAGTTCTTTCTAAGGAAACACTGATTGATTTGGTTCTTGATTTGTACAAGTTTCTAACCAATCTAGATCATACCAACCAAAGAGGTAACACAAAAGCAGCACCAAGCCAGCACAAACCTTTCCAATTTTCCAAAGCTCAACCTCTGACCAAACATGTAACACAATATACATAACATAAATGATAAATCTTTATATGGATCCTTCTGTACATCTAATATTGTTAAACATTGCAAGAAACTTAACATTTTTTAAATGAATATTTTTAAACCTCTAACCTATATAGATATTTTATTCAGCTTGGAATAGATTAAAAACATGGATAAATGGAAATATATAGAAGTAATCATGTACATTGTGCAAGACTATGAGCCTTTAAAGGGGGGATGTTGACGAAAAACATTTGAAGGTTTAGGATTTAATAGGTCAGGATAATGATTTTTGTGGAAAGATGACGGTATAGCCTATAGACAGATGCGAGTATACAAGCCGTGTGAGGGGATCGTGGGGTTAGAATTGGTTCTGTTTGGGTGCTGTCTCGGTTTTGTATAATGATATCCACAACCTACCTTTATTCAAAGGCATTCTAATTTACTATGTATGTTAAACTAGAATAATACACACACAACTGCCTCATTCACTTGTCCTAATTATCACCAATTATTGTATACGCTAGCAGCACTTTCAGTGGTCAATAGTGAAATAAAGGAAAAAAAATATAAAAAAATGACTAGTTTACTCAAATTTCTATTCTGAATTTACAATGAAGCTATAAAGCTTTTAGAAAAAAACAGGTTGTGATTTGTGAGGCTGACTTGAATCTAACTATCTGCAGTTCTACCCATTCCCTCGTATACGTGTTAGTTCCACGTTTCCATCAAGTGTGCCAAAAAGCACACGTTAAGGAAAAATTGTTTCAGAAAATACACAATTAATTTGTTACAATGGCAGGTAGCACAGCGGTTTGACCAACAAATTAATCGAACTTGAATTGTAACACTAGCTCACTCCTACTCCAAGTACCTTTACAACACTGCAAAAATCTAAAGACTGAACGGTGAATAAAATTAACAATCTCAAACTGCTTACCAGCAAGGGAAACCCCACAACAACTGCTCCAGCAGCACTGACCACAATAGCAGAAGTAGTGAACGCAACAGAGCTGAGGGCATCGGAAACCAAACCCATGGCATAAGCACCGGCAGCAGCAGACCCTCCAAGCATGGTAATAGTCACAAGAACATAATTCAGCGGCGGCGGCACCTGGATGTACCTTCCAAAGGCATGGAAAACCACCCTGACCTCCAATGCAACGACGACAAAAACCAATGCAACAGCGCCATTGACGACACGAATGCTGTGGAGCTGGTTGGGGTTGCCAGTGACCCACCAGAGCGCACCCCTGGTGGAAGCATAGAGCTGAAAGAGGAAGGGAAGGAAGAAGAGGAGGATGAGGTCACAGAAGGAAGCAGCGGAAGAAAGAAGGAGAGAGTAATGGGAGGCAATGTGGAACAAGAGAGGAACGAAGAGAAGGTTGAGAGTGTGGACGCAACTCTCCAGAGGGCCGAGGATGAAGCTGTCACGGGGAGCCTCGCCGCCGTGATACCTGGCCTCGTGTTTGGTCTTGAAGGAGGAGACGCGAGGGACGGAGAAGAGCCAGTAGAAGCAGCAGTTGAAGGCGGCGAGGTAGTAGGCGGCGTTGTTGATTCCGACGGCGGCGATGGCGGCCCAGGCGAAGAGGGAGGATGCGGAAATGGGGAGGCAGGCGAAAAGGAGACGCTCGAGGGCGACGGCAATGGAAGGGTTCTCGAGGAGGAGCCACTTGAACTGGAGAGAGGACCACACGCCGAGGAGGAAGGTGGTGTGGGCGCAGAGGAAGGAGGCGATGGCGGCGACGGCGACGGAGGAGTTAAAGGCGGCGAGGAGGGAGGAAGAGGCGGAGAGGAAGAAGGCGAGTTGGGCGAAGATGAGGGAGAACCACACGGCGAAGAAGGCGGCGGGCTTGAGGCTGAGGGCGTCGAGGATGTAGGAGATCATAAGGCCGACGACGAGGGTGGCGACGACGGAGGTGCCGCCGAGGTCGAGGAGGAACAGTGCGGATGGGACTAAGGCGATGGCGATCCGGTAGTTGTGGGCGAATGATGAGGGGATTTTGAGGGATCTGGAGGAGGAGGAGGAGACGGCGGTGGAAGTGGAGGAGATGCCATTGCCATGGAGGCGATGCGACGGCGACGGCGAAGGGTGAGAGTCGTTAGGGTTTGGGGAGGAGGAGAATGAAGGGGCGCTGTTGGATGAGGACAAAGATACGTGAGGGCGAAATGCGCGTGGTTGCAGCATTTTACAATCTCTTCTTCACTTTCTCCTCTCACCAAAACTTGATCGCTGAACAACCCAATTTCTCACTTCATTCGTTCATTCTTCTCTAACAGAGCTAGCTTCAGTAGAGTCTTTTCTCAACTCTATTTTTCCTTTGGTCAAACTCGTTGCTTCTCTTCTCCTCTCCTCTCTTCTCCTCTCTTCTCTTCTCCGTCTCTGCATTTCGTGGGCCTTCCTTTCCTCAAAGTCTTTTTCTTCCTACACCCCCTCTTATGCTTCTTCCTCTCAAAGAGTGCAACCATGGTAGAGAACAAATGTGTAATTGGAGGTGCATCATTAACAATTGTGTGGTGCAATGAGCGTGAATATTTCAATCTTTTTGTTGTTGGTAAGCAGGTGCAGGTAGTAATCACAGGGGTGCAGGTAGAAATAGTATTTTCCTTTCTTATTCTCTCTCACTCACCCTTTCATTCATTAAAATATTCTCACAATTGCTCTTCACACCCCGTCATTTCTTCCTTTCGCCTCCCCATTATAATGCAATAACCTAATCATTTTTTAAAATTCTTATACTTCTCGTAAATTGATTACACGTCACATTCTGAAAAAAAAAACTGAAATCAGAATTCCAAAATACGCTTTAGTATGCATAATTAAAAGTTATTTTTTAACCGTTCATTTGCAAAACCGCATAATAAGATTTATTATCATGAAATGAAATTTTCAAAATACCTCAATTTATTCTAAAATGTTCTCTCTGAAAATTTGCTATAACTTTTTCAAAATACATTGTTTCTAAAATATCTCTGCAATATTTAATTGGAAAACTTTTTAATACACTACATATAACATTTATCAGAACGTGAAAACTCTAAAAGCTCATTTTTATCAATCCACTTCAATGGGAAGGTGAAGTAAACAACTGTTGAGGTGCCAAAGAAAAGGCTGAAAATTATTCAAGTATCATTTCATTCTCTTAAGACCACATCATTAGAGGCCTATAGTGTGGTCTTGTAAAAAAAAAAAATGTTTCTTCCTGCATCTTTACATTTTTCCTTCCTGCACCCCTATATTCTTCAAAATACTTAAATTACTCTTGACACTTACACTTTTGGTTGATTTCAGAATACGGGGTATTCCATAAAGAAAAGATTTTCCCAAAATATAAATTTCAGAAGACAAAAAAAAACTATTCTAAAATTCTGGAACATAATTTTTCATTCTGAAATGATAAATCCAGAATTTATAAAATGTAATTCAGAAAGTATGTTCCAAAAAAATTCTGAAAAAAATAATTCGGAAGTCATTTTTAAAAGGAATAAAATAGATTCCTGTGAATTTGGGCTCAAAGAAATGGTGGGGTGCAGGGAGAAATTTGTTGGGTGCTGGAAGAAACACCAAAAAGAAAACCTATAAAGTAAGATTTGTATGAATTTGGGCTCAAAGAAATGGCGTCATGTGATTTCTAGTAATATTCGTGTTCTATTTGTGCTATTTCCCACCTGTTTTTTTGTTCTTGCATTCTACAACAATTTAAGCGCGTTTTTTGTGAACATACAGTACATAACCTGATTAATACTACATGTGCAATTGTACTCATTGAGAGTTTTAATTTCAACCTTAATTTTCCCCAATAATCGATATTTAAGCTTATATAAATGAAATAGAGAAGCTACAGTACAATGTGCATAAAAGTTACAGAGAAGTAACTTGTAGTAATGAGTCCACTTTGTGTCAGACAGTGGAACCAAACACGCAACAAGTTGTCACAAGTTGACACGCACAGTGAGTTATGTTAGAAAGTGTTGGAAAAATCAGAATAAAATCTTCCTCGTTGGTGTAATGGAAGGGACAATCTAATTTCATCCCGTTAGTTTCTTGATCAACATGTTGAATCAGATTCAAACTCTGATATCACTATTGAAAAAATCAGAATAAATTCACTTTTTGTGGTGGAGATACAAAATGGACACTACTATAGGTTGTATTATTTTTTCTTTTATTCTATTTTTTTATCTGCTTATTTTTTCAGCAAATGTTTACTAAAAGAAGAATTTGTTCTGACTTTTCTGATTAGAAGAGAAAGAACATGAGTGGGTTATGTTTGTGCAAACTTAAAACCTAATTACATTAGAGCTTGACGAGGAGGTTTCCTAGGAGGACAAGATATGGTCCTTTGTTGTTGTCGGCATCGTATAATTTCGTAGAAACTGTGATGCCTGCACTTTCACATACGAAGCTTAATTAAGTCCCATGATAATGACCGATGGGACGGGTGGTTCCCCTTCAATGCCAATGCAGCCACCCGTTACGCGCATTTACGCTGTGCAACACCACTTCTGCACGAATCATTATCACCGTCATTAATATCCAAGATTATTTTGCGTACAATTCACTCCACCACTTCATTTTTTCAATACTGCTATTCTGACCTTTTCAAATTACAAGGTTACACACTTTTGTTATCATTCAGTCCAATTTAACGTTCTTAACTTCTTAACAACTCAATCTCTCCTAATAATTGCACACAAATGCATAAGTCTTTTTGTATGTGACACTTTTCAACACAGTTCAAACATTTTATAATGCTAAAACGCGTACAGACACCATAACACATTCTTCCCATCTATTCATAAATCGGCGTAATTGGTGTAGTAGTAATTGGCGTAATTGTAACGCTGGATCTTTACTCTGAGTTTTAGTACGGAAAATGTTCACATAGCACCACCAAGCTGCCACACTCACTACGCAACACCCCAGCTTAGTTCGTGAACAATTTTGCAAAGAATTAATGTAGAAGACTTTTTTTTGCTGAAGGGATTTTATTTGTAATTGAATAATAAACTTGAAATCAAAGGACATGATTCTAGGAGAGAGAATATCTTTTATTTCTGAGTCAGTTTTTCAGTACTTATTTGGTCATAGGGAAGGTTTGGAACTCTATAAATACGATGAATCCCATAGGGTGGAGGACTGAATCATTATGGCTGAAAATCGCTTAAGTTTCTAAACTAGAACAGATTTAAAAAAATTCCAATCTCCAACCAAAGTCTAAATAACTGAACTGTGATGTGCAACTACCACAAACTAAACGATGATCAAGTCACAACAAGAACATTTATAGGGCTGTGTATAATGTTAATAATACTAAACAAATGATGACCCCTGACCTTTTCTAAGGTACTCCATCTCTTCACTACTCGATAAGGTAGGTCCCTAATCAACGGGGTTATTTTTGCTGGGTGGGATTTCAGCTACTGAAACTTGGGTTGAATACTTCTTAATTCTCAGAGAAATAAGTACACTAGACAAAATACCAACTACAGGAAAAAAGTAGGACCAAATTTGAGATTTCTCAGAGCCAGAGGCCGTAGCGACAGCAGCACCAGCAAGGCTTCCAATAGATGTATTCTGCAAGATCATGGGAAGACATCCAATGGCGGTAGGAAGAATAAAATCCAAAAGGAACCGAACTTCAGTAGCCGCCAAGGTATAGTTAATAACATAAGAGGGCACAGGTGAGAACCGAGCAAGAAGAACAAATTTCCAACCATCTCGCTCAACTCCTGTAGAGATCATGTGAAAATATCTGTTTCTTTTGGCCCACTCCATTGCTGAGCTTGAACTCCTGAATACCAACCTGAAAGAACCCAAAATTAAGCAGAGAGAAACACCCCAGAAATTACATGCAAGCTTAAGTTCGCACATGCAATCAAATCAACAATGCGACATTAACACCCGGATATCATTGTTACTACTAACTAGACAAGTTAAACTATAATAGTATTCGCATAAAAGCCTCCTTCACTAAACCTATGAATAAGATTTTATTGTTGACTTGTATATACACTGACAACTGTTCTCGGCAGTCGGTGGTAAAGTCAAATATGCAAAAACTAAAATGGCAATGATTTTCTTGAATTTCTATTCTGATAAAGCTATAAAGAAGAATTTTCAACAAGTTTTAAGGCCAACTTGAATTACTCGATCTACTATTTTTCCCATTCCCAAGGACATAAATTAGGTCCACCTACTTGAAACTGAGGCGAAGATACAAGTTAAGTAAACATAGACACGGTTTCAAGAAAATTCACAATTGTTTTCGTACAATGACAGCACCGCTTTTGAACACATAACCCCTACAAACTAATCAAGGACAACGAACCAATCCATATTCTCTATTCACAAAAGTAGTATTGCCAGTTACTTCCTCCTTAACATGAGTTAACAAGTTAGCAAATGTTCATAATTACGAGTGTTATCAACATAGTACCCCAACACAATTTCTGCTAATTAAAATTTGTTAAAAACTACAAAATAATTAGTGATGTTCGTTAAATATGAAGGGGGACCCATAAAATTTTATTATTTTCGATAGATTTCAGGTCATAGTAGCAAGAAGTGTATTAAAAGGGTCGAGTTCCAAACTGTGCCATTGTTTCTCTAATTATTTTTGGCTCACTTATAGAAGGGTAAAATTTTATTGCAATGCAAAGCGAAAAATAATCAAAAAGACTAAAGAGGAGAATATAACCTCTGCAAAGAAAACAAAAAGATAAAACAAACACAAGTCAGCACAAAAACATATTCCAATTGCCTAGAAAATTTTCCTAAAAGATTCCCACAATAAAAGACATGAAGCTTAACATAAACAGGAAAACACCAAATAGACAACGATACTAAAGTTCGTGGCACTCCTTTTCCATAGACAAAAGGAAATCCAAATTCCAATTAAATTCTTTAGAGCCATCCAAAAGACAAGATTGAAGAGGAACAAGGTGTTAAAAAACAGTCCACAACCACAATACCTAGATCTTTCTATGTCTGAAACCAAAGGCCACGTTTATCCTTAATTTCCACAAAACAAAAGATCGCAGTCACACTTTAAAATCTCAATGAGGACTAACAGCAGAGGATAATTCATTGTTCAGCTCACTGGCCTAATCAAGCAAGATGTAATCTCCAAATTGCTCGGATCAATCAGATAGTTTCCATAAATTGCGGTAATTGATTAAAAACCTAAACACGAGCTATTCAGTTTTAAATGCAGCCAGAAAATAACAGAAATTCAGATAATTAGTTCGATCAACCACAACTAGTGTCCCTACGCCAAAATCAACCATCAATTAAACGTTTCTTCATAACGAATTGACAATTAACAAGCTAAAATCACACGGAAAGCAAAGTCAACGACTACAGTAGTTATAATTTCGAAAAAACTGAGTGAAGAAACGTGAAGAAGAGGTATAAACCTGCCAATGGAGAAGGAGAGTGAGGCGGCGAGGATTTTGGCGGAGAAGACGCATAAGACGGAAGGTAAAAAGCCGAAGAGAAGAGGAGCGGCGGTTTCGAAGAAGATTGCGGAGGGCAAACAGAGGGAGATGGAGATCGTGTGGAGCGACACGTAGAGAGGGATCGCCCAAATCCCTAACTTCTCCGACCATTCTCTGGCCAACCTGAAAGACGCCTCCCTGTCCCATCCACCGCCTTGCCAACCTCTCCACACCGCCACCGCCACCGCCAGCACGGCCACTATCCACCACCAGCCCCGCCACATTGTTGCCGCGATTTCGTTTCTCAACGAACACACCCACACGCCGCCACTGGAGTTAAACCTTATTGGGTTGTTACTATTATTTAATACTGTTAAATATTATCGATATGAAAGAGGTCAGATTTGTCTATTCTATTTTTAAAACGCTGGCGTTTTCCCCACTGTAATTTTCACAACTTATCTCTATAACTTATCAATATATTATTAGAAGGTAGATTGGTTTTCGTTTTCTATTTGTTTTTATGTTAATGTTTTTGTCATTTTCCCTCAAGTTGATACGGTAGGAAAGGCAATGCAAGCACCTCACTTTACAAGAAAAAGTGTTGGGTGGATTCAGTATTTTAATTTATTAGTTTGTTTAAAATCATTTTATATAACTTACAATTCGTATAAACGGTTGTTAACCTATGTAGCAATTACACTCCAATAACTACGACACGAAACGTATAACTTTTACGATGTAAGATAAGAGAATTTGGACAAAAATTTATATATTCTATAATTATAAATTATATAAATTAATAATAAAATTTTATATACACAAGAATGTTTAATTTTTTAACAGAAAGTTGTTTCCCTAATTTTTTACTCAATGTTTATAGTGTATTTTTATAAAATAGAATTTTAGAAAATTAATGTATTTTTTCTTTTTAAAATTATGTTATAATTATTAGAAATTTAACAAATATTTTTTGAATGGAATATTTTACTAATAATATCCTAAAGTATGTATAAGTAACATATGAGTAACATTTCAATCAATAAATAAACTATTAAAAAACTTGTAATATTTAATTTAGGACATTTTGGTATGTTTTCAAGATCCGTATTTTTTTGGTCTTTTCCATTATTTTAATCTAAAAAACTTCAAATATCGGTCAAAATTTTAATTTTGCATACGTCCATATTTTTCATATTTTGATTAATTAAATTATTTATAGAAGTTACCCTAAACATATGTTAGATTTAGGATTCAATTACACCATAATAAAATTTTCTAAAATATAAAACAAAACTTTTGAGAACACATAAAAGAAACAGACTCACGAATAAACAGTATTAAATAGGATTACGTCAACCTTTTTTTTCTTGAACACCAAATTAGGTATTTACTTTAGAATTAATAAAATACAGTTCATTTAAAGTTTTAGTCACAATGTACGTTGGTTGCAATAGACTCTGAGTTTATTATCACTTTTGTGTCATTAAATAATTTATAGACTAATTATTTTATAAACTTTTAAAGTATATACTAGATATAATTGATAAAAATATACAATAACCAAATTTTATAAAAATATACACTAACAACATTCTACAAACAAACCATCTTAGATTGATTATAGGAAGATATTATACTTGTATTTGTATAGAGTCTAAACATTATTTATTATTAATTTCACAATTGAATTTTCTTTTTTAATCGTGTTTTTCTCTCTCATTTTTATCAATAAAATATAATAAAAAAATATGAATTACTTTAGAAGTGACTCAACTTTTAATACAAAAATAAAATAAAATCTTACATCATAATCTAAATCAATCTCTTAACAAAAACTGTCTACAAATCATAACCATATAGTAAATCCAACACAAGATTTACAAGTGTGGCTATGGTAATAGTCACACTTGTAAAGGCATTACCCTTAAATCCCAAACCCTCATTTAGAAGCATATACAAGTGTGGCTACCAGAAATAATCGTCCTTATAAATATGATTTACAAATGTGGTTATATAGTCATTTTCTTATCTTTGCGATTTAAGAATGCGTGTTCATCAAATGTGACTGGCTATATAGTCATCTTTATAAATGTAAAATAGCCGCATTCGTTTTGACTTTCTACACCCATGCAGGAACTCACCCTTGACAATAGTAAGATCAAATTCTAAAAGAGCATAAACAAACCACCAAATACAAATCTCCAACAAGTAGAGGAACTTAAAAGACCCTTCTTTATAACTAACATAACAAAAGTGTAATTCACTACTTAAAAAAAAATCAAAAATAATCCTTTTTCACATCACAAAAACTCATTCTTAGAGTCACTTGTAAAAAATTATTAGATGATCAAGTAAGTTCAATATTTGAGTATAATTAATATATTAATCAAACTATATTTTTTTTTATATAACATGCTTATTTATATGATTTATAATGAATCTGATTTGTGACGTATTTTCTTAATTCACAGTATATTAATTCCGATATGTGGGACAACCTCCATACTGAATAACGTTGATTCCTTCTATCAGTTCAGTTCATCGCCGATACCAACTATGTAGAAATACCATCACAAAACTACATTGGGTTAAACTAAAACCAATTGCAAACTACAACCAATAGCAAACTGATACGCCTGATCTGATTTTTTCTACAATATAAATGACAGTGTGACCACAACATGAAGAGGAGATATTGTAATTTAATTAGATTGGTTAACTTTTACCAACTCTGTGAGGAAAGTGCAATAAATCATGCAGTGGTAGTGGTGTGTGCTTGTAAAAGTGTGCATGCCACACTATCATATATTTGGAATTTGGCTAACGTAATTGTTTACTTTTTGGTTTTAGACCAATATTTGAGGCAAAGCAAGAGAATCTAGGGCCTAATTAAATTATAGTTGTTTAAAAGCTGATTAAAATAAATACATGAATACAAAGTAGATGTATCTGGCGAATGAGTGGAGGAGTTATGAGTGAATACTAGTTTTAATCACAAACTAATACACATGCTAATGTTGCAGATTTGGTTTAGATAAACTACTTTTTAACTTATATTTTACAGTTTAATTATTAGGTGAATATGAACATTGACAGAAAATTATTAAATAACAATCAAAGTTAAAAGATTAAAAATAATTAATCATTATATTAACTAAATTAGATATTAATATAGAAACTAAAAATTATTCATATCTAAAGTGATTTCTATTATTAATATAAATTTATAAAATAGTTTATGAATTAATATCTAAAATTAATTACCTAGATTTTAATTACTAATATTTTAGATTTTAAATTAGTCTTTACAAGACTAATTTAGAATATAAAGTAGTAAGTAGTTAAAACTTTGATATTTAATGATTAGATATCAATTTAAAAACTCTTTTATAAATTTTTATTAATGATGAAAACTACAATAGATATATATTAATTTTTTTTAGTTTATAAAATAGTATTTAATTTAATTAAATAGTAACTAATTTGATAGTTAATGATTAAATATCAATTTAAAAACTTTTTTATAATTTTTTATTAATGATGGAAACTACAATAGATATATATTATTTTTTTAAATTTATAAAATAGTATTTAATTTAATTAAATAGTAACTAATTATTTTAGTATCTAAAATTAATTTTTATTTAATAAGTTTTTTTAGTGGTTTAAAAATAAAGATGAGGAGTGAGAACAACTACCTTAAGGATCATTGGTTTAGGTTAATTAATTTGTCTGGTTTGAGACATATATAAGGGCACTAACCACACTAAGCAAAAATGAATGGTTATAATTAATTAAGTGAAATTTGGATTTGCATGTATGATGCATTGTTCATGCCATTTGAACCAAGTTACGTATAGGGAATGGACGGTGCAGTGTCGTGATCATACGTTATCTTGAATATACCAAGTCATCTTATCTTCTGCACTATGCTTCTGGCCCTTCATTTTTCCAGCTTTATGCCTCTTCCAATGGCCAAATACCCCATCAAAATTAGCTTCATCACTTCTCATTTTTAAGATTACTCTCACTAATCATGTAATTAATTTAATTATTCCATACAAAATGATGAGATGAAACCATAGTTTACATGTTTTATGAAAGAATAACCTTTTTTTAAGCTTGTGTAAACATCTCTCTTTCCAATTAGTCACAATTTTATCAAAATAACTTGTATTAAGAAATATACTTTTTAAACCAAATTCAAACTTATACTTATAAAGTGAATTTAATATATATATATAATATGAAATGTCTTTATTTTTAGTCGATATGAAAATTTTAACACACTCCTCTCACGTCAATGCTGATAACTTGTGCATAAGACTATATATTTATGGGTGATAATAATTGGATAGTGGGTGACATCATAGACCCAACAAACTCTCGTTAAGATAGACTCTAAATGAGTCTGATACCATATTAAGAAGTGAATTTAAATCTAACGCAACCATAAACCCCAAACCCTAAATCTTGTAACATTGTTTTATAAAATGAGGTTTGTATCTATTTATATACTAAGAAATGTTCTAGGTGATGTATGATCATCAATCATTCGTTATAATAATATAATAGTTTTATGCCAAGTTTTTTTCCTGAAAATTAAACTAAAATAAAATAAATATGTTTTTAGTATTGTAATTGTACTAGTGTTAATTTTTTTATATGATTTTATTTATTACATGAAAATAAGATAATTAAATATAAGTATCCTACGATAAGAAGTTTAAGTATATAAAATAGAACATTCAAAATACTTATAATTTTTTTTTTTAAAATATAAATAGTTATTTCTTTTAATCTACATAAGTTTCTCTTCCCACTATTTTGTTTCTCTTTTTTTTCGCTATATTTTTATATTATAATTTAAAATATTATAACGCATAAAGTAGAAAAACAGTTTATATACACTAAACGGTTGAGTTTCCAATAAATAAATATATGTATATGTATGTATATTATCAATGAAAAAGAGACATTATTTGTCTTTAATTTTTTAAGTAAATAAAATTAATAATATTTTTTTAAAATAAATAAAATTAATAATAGTGGTATGTGGATGATTTATATCATATCATATATGGTTGAAAAATGTCCATGTAATTACTTTTTATATTTGGATAATTTATTTTGTTTTTTGTGGTGACTGAGTATTCAACTTATTAATTTTTTTTAAGGAGACACGTATATATACTTTATTCAGATAATGATTAGTTTTGTTTTTGGAAAAAGTTCAATAATATTTTCAAACTTTTGGCGAAAATACACTTCTACTTCCCCTATTTAAAATAATAATTTTAGTACCTTTTATTCTAACTCTGTTAATTTAGTATTTTTTTTAGGATTTTTTTAATTATTTTTTTCAGTTAATATTTTAATCTTTGAAAAAACAAGTAATTAAAACATTCCAATTCCCTTATTTGTCTTGTTAAATGTGTTTATAAGATTTAAAATGCATTCCTCATTTTTTTTATTAATTGTAGGATTCAAAAAACACTACTTTTATTTTTTATATATATAAAATCACTCAATTACTCTCGCTCAAAATTCTATTCTACACTCTAATAATATCGAAATTATTGAGATTATTTTTGTTATATTGATGTTAGTTAAACATTAATGTGATTGTTCTAGGTTGTGAAATATTAAATAATAATTAATTTAGAGATAATTATTATATTGATTAAGTTATGTATTATTTTATGAATTACAAAATTATGTGTATATAAAGTAGTTTATATTATTAATAAAAAATAAAAAACAGTTTTAAAATTATTATAGTTTAGGTTTTAATTATATTAGTAACTAATTTATAATATAAAGTAATTAGTAATTAAAAATTTGATAATGGGAACTTAAAATTTCAAGAAAAGATTGTTTTCGGTAAATTATTTTATTTTTCTAAGTTTATTTATCGGTTTCTCTTAATTTTGAATACAGTAGTTAATTTTGTTTTCTTTATAACATGAGATATAATATGTTTAAAATTTAAAATAAAAAATCATTGGACATTGCTAGTAACGAAATAATACAATAACAATGATAAAATAATAAAATAATAAAACTATTAGCGAGAAAAAAAAAATGGACAAATATTTTACCAGGATATAAAATAAAAAAACATGTACTATATTCTTTGAAAATACAAAAAAAATGTATATTTTGATAACCAACTTATATACTTATTATGTTCTGAAATATTAACCATTTGGATGATGATTAACATGTAACAATGTCATAGTAAAAATCTAACTTATATAATATCTTATTCTAAAAACATATAAAAAATAATTTTTTTTTATGATTAATTAGACATTATTAATTTATGGAGATATTTTTAAAAATAACATAATAAATATTGAGTTTCATAAGTAAATTATATATTAGAAGACTTTGTGTTGAAACAATTATTATAAAAATTAAAGGCAAAGTTTGAAAATGTATTATGGTTGCTGAAATTGAAGGGAGTTATTGCAAATATCTATATCTACCAACCAATAATAATAAAATGAATTTAAAGCTACTTGCATAACATTCACATAAATTTCTCCATCACATCACAAATGTGCATAATGTAGTTTAGAAAACAAATGATGGAGGAGGAAAGGAAACTCCCATAACAAAAGTCATTTAATTCTATTTTATTTTTCCTACTAAACCCAATTATCAATAAAAGAGATTAAAGAAATATAGAGAAGAAGAGGAGTGAAAGGAGGGAGTCTTTTGTTTTTAAAATTTTATTTAA
Organism: Phaseolus vulgaris; assembly: GCF_000499845.2. Lineage (NCBI taxonomy): Eukaryota > Viridiplantae > Streptophyta > Magnoliopsida > Fabales > Fabaceae > Phaseolus > Phaseolus vulgaris. The sequence continues at coordinate 377,292 of NC_023752.2, forward strand.
GAGCTAATTAAAAAAATATATAAATACTTTTATAAATCATAATAAAAAAAATATTTTTAATTTATTACATTACTATTGATTAGACTAAAACTCATTCTTATTATTATATTAAAACTTATCTTTTAATTTTAATCGAGATCAAATAGTAGAATATATACTTTACACTACTAAAAAAAGAACATTTTAAGTGTGTCGAAGTGGGGTCTCCAACATACTCTCATGTCGAGACTGTCAACTCGTGTATGAAATTATATATTTATGTGTGATTTGATAGCGGGCCGATAGTGAGTGACCTGATAAATCAAAGAAATTCTTTTTAGGATAAACTTTAAATGACTCTAATATCATATTAAGAAGTAAGTTTAAGCCAAATTCAACCTTACAAAACCGCCTACTTATAAGATGAGATTTGCATTCACTTGTATATTATTAAATGTCATAATTTTCAGTTGATGTGGGGTCTCCAACACACTCTGATGCCAAAACTGTCAACTTGTACATAAGACTATATATTTATGTGTAGTTCGATATCGACCTGATAATGAATGACCTGATAAGCCCAACAAACTCTCATTAGGATAAACTCTAAATAATTATAATATCATATTAAAAAGTAAACTTTAAGCCTAACTCAACCTTACAAAACCAACTTATAAGATGAAATTTGCACTCACTTATATATTATTAAATGTCCTAATATTTAATCGACGTCAAGTCTCACATATACATCTCCTTTCATCCAACACCTCATTTTTTAACACAACATTATTTCTCCCAATTTAAGTACTCCATGTTGTTGCCCACCAAACAATACAATTTACCATCTCTCCTTCATTCATCTATCTAGATTTCATTTATAATCAATGTTGTCAATAGTGGTCTAAAGTATTACTTAGATCTAACAACTTTTACAAAATTTTATTAACTCCACCACACATCAAGAAAATATGAAATAAAATTTATTCTTTGTTACCACAAAAAGAGACATTTGTCATTTTATTGCAATTGGACACCACTCCTTCTAAAAGTTTCTCTTTAGGATTTTTGTCTTTAAAACATCTCCACACAAAGAGTATATCATAGATGAAACTTTGATGTTCCAAACAAAACTCCACAAAAGTGAATTATTATGTACAATGTGTGTGGAAGCATGATATTTATGCTATAGCTACCACCATTACCACCTTCATTAATCTTGCTTCGTATCTTTATTGTATGGTCTTATCCATGGAAATGGTTTATTCCTACATAAACCACAAACTCTCGTCCACTTTTACCTTAAAAAAAAAAATATAGAAATTCCTTTACTTTTACTTTTTTTTTTTAAAATCAATATAATAAATATAATCGAGACCAATGACGATTATATACTTATTTTTTCTCTACACCGAATTGTCTTTTAAGAATAAAACCATCACAGAATATCGATCTCCAAAATGGACAATACTCAAATACAATAATTAATCCTATAATTAATCCTGAGAATATTTTTTTGGACTTAAAACCAAACAGAAAAGTATTTTTTTTTTCTTTCTATTTGACTATCTAAATAAGAATTTGAATTTTGGCAATCATAATATACATATACCAATGCGACAAAATGCAAAATAAAATGGCATTGTCAATTTGTCACATCCAAACTTTTATTAGCAAAATATTATCAGCGGATATTGTGGAAAATATTGTGGTATATAAGTTACGGAATCTCAAGGCTAATTCATAATGTTTTTCACTCATTAAATCTTCCATTGCTCAAAACTAAATAATATTCATAGCTATCAACTACTCCCATTTTTAATCTAAAGTTACTTATAATGTGTGTTAACTACCAAATAAAGCATAAAATAAAATAATGAACCGTAACTCAATTTTCTGCATTATTTTCTGTTTGTGATATTTCTAAACGTGCACCGAATGTTTTTCTCCACAAAAAAACGTGTACGGAATATCCCCTTATTCTTTTTTTTATCCTTTCTTTCTTTTACTCTTTCCTTCTTTTTATTTAACTTTAAACTTACACTTTTTAATATTTTTCTTTACCCACTAAAAAAAGTGCTTAAATTCTTTTAAACTGTCAGATAATACATATCGTTGCACTTCGTGTTTGAATTAAATTGTTTTGATATATAGTCCTAAATCGTTTAAAAATCGAGATTAATAATAATTTAAATACATACACTTTTTTACTTTATTATTTTGACTTTTTTAAATATGAAATATCGATCTTCAAAACAGATAATATCTTAGATACAATGATTGATCGTAGTGATATTATATCTGCATTTAAAGTGAGAAGAAAAATAAAAAATGAATATGAACATGTCAAAATCATATTTGAATATTAATTAAAGTTTTGCATACAAATATTAATTTTATTGAAACAGTGAAGCAGGTGAAGGGAAAGTGGTGGAAAGATGAAGGCCTGGTCGAAATAAGGGTGCAGTGAAGAGGAGCTGAAAATTTCAACACTAAGACTTGGTTAGATATTTCTGAAAGTTTCAGTTCAGGAGTTTTGACTTCATACTAGTTTTTGAAACATTACTCTTTCCATAAAAAGTTGTTCATCTGTCTATTACCACGAGTGAGTTCTGCGTAATGTGCCCATCACCAACATCAATTAAAAACTCATTAAAACTATGTCAAGAAAATGTTTAAAAATATATCAAATAATCACTTGTGCAAACTTTCCCATAAAAATTATTTGAAATATTAAATTAGATTTAAAATCGACCTCTTAATAAGATATCATTATAATTTATTTTAGTAAAAATTAGTTGAATTTATCACTTTGCTTTACTATTGTTTTTCTTGGAGCCTTTCTTTGTTTTTTCTTTGCAGTAATGGCGGAAGAACGCCCCGCTTCATCGTCTCAAATCGATCCAGCGAGCAGTTATATATACCTTCATCCTAGCGAGAATCCCGTTGCCTTGCTTGTCTTTCCAGTGCTAGACGCTTCCAACTATCACTCTTAGAGCCGCTCGATCGAATTATTTATAAATATATTGTTACACATGAGTTGTGTGAATGTGATGAAAATCTCATATCGAATAAAGATAAAAACATTTTATAATATATAAATTTTAGTTTTTGGTTTTTCAATATTGAATTAGATTTACGGTCTATTTTTTAATAATGGTTTCAGTCAATATAGTTCCACAATGCTCAGAGTCTATAAACATTTTTCTCTCTCAACCCACTAATTTTTTTTTTAATAATAAATTGTGATGGATCACCGACTTTCAATACATGATGTTATTTTTTAATCTTGAGGTTAAAACAATATTTTTTATAATTTAAAATAATAACCAATATTATTAATAATTAATCTTATTTGTGGAATCCGTACAAAGGTTAGGTGATGATAAAAAGTTATGTTAAATGTAATATAAAAAGCTGGTAACTAACATTTAGACGATCTTTTCTACAAAGCTGTGTTAACTTGTTTCTGATTTTGCACGTTAACCAGCTCAAAATTCAAGTGGCTGAAAACAATACCCAAGAGATTTTGCTAGATTTCCCTTAACATAATTTTTGTTATTCTTTCTATCTATAATACAAAAATATTAATTATAATCAATACTATTTCATGAACATAAAATATATTAAATCTGACCTTTTTTAGGATAATTTAAATCTCATTGCTAAAATACCAAAACGTGAATCGAGAAAAATAAATACCGAGATAATCACTGCTATATATTTTAGGCAATAACATATATTTAATATTTTGTACCTGATAAAACAGTTAAAAATTGCATATATACCATGTATGTTTTATTTTGCCAACATTAAAGTTATCTTTTTAGGATATTTAAATATTATTATTACGAGTAAAAATATATTAAAATAGGAAATTGAAGCGCGTAATTAGTTAGTCATTAACTATTAATTATGTAGTACAAAGATGAATACGGATATATTATAATCTCTATAATGTAGAATATGAAGACACAAAATAATTATTAATTATATAAATTGATAATAAAGATTTATGTGTATAAATAAATTTTAGTTTTTTTTAGAGTAGAAATTTTTTTTTATGATTGTTTCAAAATGATTTGTTTCTTATTTTTATAATCATAATAAAAATTTATACAATAAATTTAAATTTTTAAAAAATTAATATATTTCATTTTTTAAAATTATGTTAAAATCATATAAAATTATAAAAAATATAATAAATATTTTTAAATTAAATACTTTATCAATACATATTATACACGTTATGTCGTGTCCGATAGATGTATCTAACACAAACTCGACATTTAATAAACGTTTAGGAGGCTCATAGCTTATTAGTAGAATATATATTGTTGGGAATAAGGAGTGGCCTTGGTGTGGATGAGGGGGTAACAAGAGCGTGGTAATTTGGTTAATAGTTAATGGTTTATGGTAAGTGGCACACAAATCAACAATAAAAATATAATATATTTTAAATAAATATAAATTAAGTGCAATTTTAATTAATTTTTTTTTCGATTTTTATTTTAAATTTTAAAAATGAGTTACACATTTTTATCCTAGGAAGCTTTTTATTTTTTTATTTTTTATGGGGCATATATACATATTTATGTTATGCTTTATAATAAATAATAAATAGAGGAATAAGAGACGGAAAATATCAAAATTGTGTGTATTGAAATTGGCTATAAAAGCGAGGGAGAAGGGAAAAAAAGAAGGCAACGAAGAAAGAAGAAGTTGAGGGAAGAGTAGAAGGAAGGGAAGAAGAAGAAGAAGAAGGAGAAGAAGAAGAAGAAGAAAAAAGTAGAAGAAGAAGAAAACTCCTTCAACTACTGCATTGTTCCTTCAAGTAAGAGCACCTTTTCTCTATTTCTTTTTTCATCACTCACTCACAAAGAGGGATTCTCCTAATCATTCGTTATCATTATCATTATTCATCTGTTTCTTTGATTGGATTAAACATGTAGATGCGTGTATAAATATATGGTAGCAAGAGAATCAGGAAGAATCAGGAAGAACAGGAAGAACAGGAAGAACAGGAAGAAGCATTGTTGTTAATCAGGGAGATGGCGAGTTACGAGGCTATAAAGAACTTCGACGATGAAGAAGATGACGTGGAGATGGCACTTCCCCATAGCCAGATCTCCGAATCAAGATCTCTAACTATTTCTTCCGCCATTGCTCAAACCACTCCGCTTCACATTCACAACGTTCAGGAACAACCATCCACCTCCTCCAGGAACCAGCCACACACTCTAACCAAACCTCCGCGGCTAGTTTCCCTCGATGTTTTTCGTGGCCTCACCGTCGCGGTAATCTCTCTCATCCTCTGTTTTTTTTTTTTTTTTTACTGTTAAGAAAATAAATGCTTATTTCTTGTTATTAGATTTGTTTTAGCTGTTATGTTAATCACCTAATCTGCCATGTTTGGATTAATTTTTTTTTAAGTTAGCCCTTAGATTTCGCGGTGGGTGTGGGACCCAACTTATCTCCGTTTCTTTTAGAGTTCGAAACGAGATTAATTCTTAATTAGGAATTTAGTTACGCTTTGCAAAATGTGTTGCGAGAAACATAACAGTCACGGAATACGCTGCGAGGCTTCCTTCCTCGCAATTTTGGGAAGGGACAAACGACGTCGTTTTAGTGGTTTCGTCTTTCTTTCCTTTCTTGTTGGATTTTAAAAGAGTGGAGGATAAGGGGCTGTAGTTGCGCAATGCGCACCAGTAATCACTAATGGTTGTTATAATTGGAGGGGTGGAAAGGTTGATTGATTGAAGGGAGAGATTCTTGGGATTTTTTTTTTCTATCATGGCTTTGATTTGTGATCGCAGAGAATCGAAATTGCAATGCAAATTGTGTGCACGTGTTAAAGCTATGTTGCTTTACTTTGAAGAAAAGAATAGCGTTTGTTTGTTTGTTTGGTGTTATATGGAGATATGGTGTGTTACTCATCTCTTGTCATTCGGAAAGCCGTCCATATAAATAGCACTACGGCTACTTTGTCCCCTTTTTATCAAATTCCTCAATATTCTCCCATTTTACTTTTAACCCGAACCAACATTTCCCACCACTTTTTGTTCTTCTTATTTTAATTTTTTTTATTCTCTTATCTGAAACTGCATTTCTAATTATATAAACTATTTGTTTTGATCCCCCACCGTTTTTGGAGACTTTGGGTTGTTTCTCTTTACTCTTCTTTGGGAGCAATCTATTGAAACAGCTTTACGGCTACTTGCCCGTTGGAATAATTTTCACAATATTCTCTGATTATAGTTATAATATATTTACACTTTCTATTGTTTTCCATTATTGTTATTCTTGTATTTATCTTCTTCGTGTATTAAATAGTAGTTTTTTAATAACGTTTCAAATTCTTAATACGATTTCAGTGGAAAAAATAGCTTTTGTAATTGTTGATTATTGATTTGAGAAATAAATAGTATATATCCCAACCCCCAAAATTGAGCACTTTCGTAACTGCCTCTTGTTATTAGGTTTCTTCTCTGATTAATTATTATTTTTTTCGTCGTTTAACATTCAGGTTTAATTGTAGAAAAAAAATATATTCATAGTAGCAAAAATGATTCCTAAATGAGAATAAAAGTACTTTTTTTGGCTCTCAACCTGCTTTACACTTCAATCATCATTAACTAAAAAATTCACGATATTCTCAACGAAGATAAAAATATATTATCAGTCAAAGTGATGTTTGGCCACTCCCGAAAAGTGAACGTCAGTTTTTGCGTATAGAAGTTCTGTTTTGACCTCAGTTTCACCACTTTTCACGCATGGCTTGATACGGTAGTTCTAACCGAGGCCACAGAAAGAAACCATTGTAAATGGATTAGGTTAATCAGAAATTTCCTATTGGTTATCTTGTTTAATTTTAGGTTACTAATGCATCATGCAAGTGGTGGTGGTAGCATAACGTGGAATCGGTTAGAAGTAATACCGACTGGTCACCACTATGACCTACTTTTGTATTACTTTTTGAATTGGTGATGACGAAGAAACGCAATGTTTGCCATTCGCTTTGGAAAACAGCATAATGCATTGGATCATTGTACGTGTTAGAAGTTACATGCATATCCAATGTTGTTGGCAAATATGCATCACTCACTAAGAAGCCTAAGATGATTGTTAATTAAGTGAATTTTATTTCAATAAACTCTATTAGACATTTGTTTAAGTAATTATTTGCCATTTGATATTCTTTTAGACTCTAGACATTGTTTGGTGCGCCTGATAAAATTGGACTGGATGGAGATAATTAAGTTGTGCTGTTTTCAAGAATCATAGAATTTATTAATCACTCATTATCACGCAGATGGTAATCCCAATGGACCTTTGATATTTAATTTTTAGGCCAAATGGAATATGTGTTTTAGAAACTCAAGATGTGTTAATATCTCAGACAGACAATTTGACTTTTAATTTTTTTCTTCATGTTTTAAATTTCTTTAACTGAAATGATCATATCTGGATGCACAGCTGATGATACTGGTTGATGATGCCGGTGGACTCATTCCAGCGCTCAATCATTCCCCATGGAATGGTTTAACACTAGCTGATTATGTCATGCCGTTTTTCCTATTTATTGTTGGCGTTTCCCTCGCTCTCACATACAAGGTATGCAGTTGTAACTGATATATAACTTAACAATGAATAGTAAAATAATTGTGACAGCGTTGACAAATTTATTCCTTTTTTTTTCTTCAACAGAAACTGTCTTGCAGAGTGGATGCATCAAGAAAAGCAGGTTTACGGGCTCTAAAACTTCTTGTGTTAGGCCTTTTTCTTCAAGGTATTATTGACTAAAATTTAAGCTTTTTTAGCATTTGTTATTCTTAATGTATGTCAGGCTAAAGAGTTGAATGTTGAAACAGGATAGTGTTTTTGTTCATAGCATCGTGTATTTATGTTACATCTCTCTTTCGAATGTCTAATATTATTGGCCTTCTGCAGGAGGTTATTTCCATCGTGTGAACGATCTGACATATGGAGTGGATATTAAACAGATAAGATGGATGGGAATACTGCAGGTATGCTCTCTCTGCCAGTGTTTTCTTTGCCTCTCCTTTTGACTGGTTATAATGGAGAAAACATCAGGTCCTAAGTGTCAATTGCAACTTCTGTGTCTTCTAAAGAAATCTGAACATAAATTAAAAACAACTAACTGTTAACCATCTAATCATTTTCCCGGTTAAGTGTTGGTTTGTGGGCTATGGTATTTTTTTACAGTTGCCCAACTGCCCATAAAGTTTATGTTCATCATCAAAATTTCTGTTTGTCTTTCTATATTTTTGCCTTATTAATTATCGTTCCCTATTTTCTTCATTGGATGTCAGAGAATTGCGTTAGCGTATTTGGTCGCAGCACTGTGTGAAATTTGGCTCAAGAGTGATGATTCTGTTAATTCGGGACCATCCCTGTTAAGGAAGTATCGATACCAGTGGTAAGCTTAATTTTCCTTTGAACTGTTACTTTTTTACTTGATATTTGATAAAAGCACAACAATACAACTTTTTAACCTTGTAGAACACAATAACATGTATTTCATATTTTTAAATTATCTATTTGTCTTATGCATGGCATGCATTTTATTTGCGATGTGTTTTGCTCAACCATATTTTGTTGGGAATGAATTCTAGTGTCTTCTCCACTGAACCTGTTTCTTAAATCTGTTTGACTGTAACAGGGTTGTGGCTTTTATGATTTCCTTCCTTTATCTTTGCTTGCTATATGGATTGTACGTTCCTGATTGGGAGTATCAAATTCAAACAGAACCTTCTTCAGAGCCAAAGACATTTTCAGTGAGTATAGATGTCGTATGTTGGTTCAAGGTTACTCGAGAGAATTTAACTTCTGGTATCGGTTTAAAACGGAATTAATGTGGTTTGGTAGGTTAAATGTGGACGAAGAGGTGACATTGGACCAGCATGCAATGCAGTTGGGATGATTGATAGAACGGTGTTGGGTATACAACACCTGTACAGGAGGCCAATATATGCACGCATGCCTGTATGATTCTCTCTAATCTTAGATTTTCTGATCCAATATGCAACTTCTTTTTGCTTTTCATTTTTAAGTATTTTTTTACCTTCTTTTTTATCATTATCAATAGGAATGCAGCATTAATTCTCCCAACTATGGACCATTGCCTCCTGATGCTCCTGCTTGGTGTCAGGCCCCTTTTGATCCCGAAGGACTCTTAAGGTGAACTCATTATGACACTCTAACTTAGGGGAAAAAGAGAGAAAAAAATTACCAATACTTGTATGTGAAATTTATATTAATTTAGTTCATAAAAATGATTGCTATTCTTTCTAGTCCCTAATTTTGTATCCTTTTTGTGGCATTATAGTTCAGTGATGGCTATTGTTACTTGCTTGGTGGGGTTGCACTACGGACATATCATTGTCCATTTTAAGGTAAAACTTTCTCTTATATTATCTTTTTCCTGTTTTTGCTTGTAACTTGTTAGTTACTCAGTTGTGTTCCTTGTTGCTGCATGCAGGACCACAGAGTTAGAATCATATATTGGATGATCCCAACCTCTTGTCTTGTAGTTTTTGGCCTTGCGTTGGACTTATTTGGTATGCACTCATTTTACCTATTTCTTGCACAGGACCATTTTGCCGCTGGCATTTATGTTATGTTGTTCTTCTTGTAGGAATGGATATAAATAAAGTTCTTTACTCCCTTAGTTACACGTGCGTCACTGCTGGTGCTGCTGGCATCCTCTTTGTCGGAATATACTTAATGGTTAGATTTTATTTTCGTATGTTTATCTATACAGCATAGACACTAACATGAATATTAACATGAATATTGATACAACACGGACATAAACACAGAGATATGTATCTTCTTTAAACTATAGGATATGGAGACACGAATCTACATATTATATAATTATGAATTATATAAATTGACAATAAAGATTTATGTGCACGAGTATGTTTCAGTTTTTTTAATAAAAAGATGTTTTTGATGACTGATTCAAAATGATTTATTCCTTAACTTAATAATTATAATAAAAATTATATAACATTTTTAAAAAAAATTAATGTATTTTTTTTTTGTTAAAATTGTATTAAAATTATCAGAAATTTAATAAATATTTTTTGAATTGAACACTTCACGCACACACTCAGGACCTTATAGGTGTTTATACAGAGATTTCTAACTATTGAAGGTCTATTGTTGCATGATTTCACACTATACTCTTTTCTTGGCGAATTCTTAGTTTTGTTTCCTCCTCCTTTCAGGTTGATGTCTGTGGCTATAGACGAATGACTATTTTTATGGAATGGATGGGCATGCATGCGTTGATGATTTATATCCTTGCAGCTTGTAATGTTTTCCCAATTTTCCTCCAAGGCTTTTACTGGGGGAGTCCTCGCAATAACATTGTAAATTCTTTCTCCTACTCCACTTTGCTGATACATTTATATGCTCTAAATCTGGTTCTGATAATCATAATTTTCAGTCATCACATTTACTTGCAATGTTCTTCACATGCTGATAATGGAATCTGATATGACTATTTCCCTTCACAGTTGAAGTTGATTGGAGTTGGTTCATGAAGAGAGGAGCATAAAGATTATATAGAGTAAAGACAGTGAAGCATATTTTCACTGTGAAGAGCGACCATGCGGTGTTGATTATGATTATCAAAGTTTTGTTCCTCTGATCTCTTGGTGGAGTCACTTGCATGGACGACGAGTATATTTTAGTTTTAGCTACATTTCTTGATAGGGAAACCTTTTAATAGAGCAGCTTTTGTTTATAGTACCACTGCCATATAATCTCTACTTTTACTTTATATATTTTAAATCACAGATTTCAACAGACCACCATATCCATGTATAATTTAGGTTTATATTTTTATTGATTGTTACTATTATTAGCCTACAAATCTTATTTTTTGCATGCACAGGTTCTGTGCTTCTCTTCGTTTCCAAATAGCTTTAAGTTAAGTCTAATACTTTATGCACAAAGTACTACTAAGTATTTATTTATTTGGTACTATTGCATTAACAAAATGAAAGGTTGTAAATCATTTTCCACCACTCATTCCTGCGAGTAGAAGCATTAATGGATAAGTGCGAACAGGGAATTGAAGTTCATTCATGCAAATTATCTTCACTTTATCTCTTTTCATGATTTTTACACTTGTGGTCATGGAAGAAAGATTATGCGTGGCCCAGTCCCCTACAAAAAATAAAACAAACATGAAAATGCCATCGGAGAAAGATAAGAAGAGTCTTAAAAGCAAAACGTTATTGGGTCTTATCTTTTTTGCCACCAATCACTTTGGGCTATTTAAAAATCACACTAACTTGTTAGTGATAATATATCTTATTGGGCTTACTTGTGGTTGAAAAGTGGTTCAATTGATTGAACAATAACACTTTGAATTCTATCCCAACCAAAGGATAGAAGGATGCCACTACCATTGCCTTTTTATTTTTCTAAAATGGTTTCACTAGAAATTTATAAATTTTTTTATTAAGCAATAATAAATTGTTATTATTTTATCTAAGGTGGTAATTGCTTCCTGAAGAGGACGCATGCATTTGTTATTACTACATAAAATAAGCTTATATCTGCTTTTCCATGTGCTCATTTCACCTCGTCATTCTTCTGATCAACATCAATTCTTATGTACAATTGCAAACAAAAAGAATGACTAAATAGTAGTTGAGATATATAAAAATAGTACATTGAATTTTATTATTTTTCCTGAAAAAAAATGTTGGCTACTTTTTACGTTTAAACATTAATTTAATTAGTAACTTTTGACTTTGATCTATATAATATGATAATGACCTATATGTTGATCGAAATGCAACTAATCATCCTAAATTATATCTAACCGTCCTAAATTTCATCTCGCAGTGTTCTTGATATTATTTCGGTTAAGAATGCAGTTTTAAAGAAATTTTGGAGTTTGCATTCTTTACTGAAATTTGGAATTTGATCCCCTATTTTATACATAAAATCATATGTGAAAGTACTAATTTATCATAGAAGGGAATCTCCTAGGTAAAAAAAAAAACCATTTACCTTACTAAGTTCGGAATTCTTTTGACATTGTAATGAAATCACTTAATAGAACAATTTCAGAAAAAACCGAAGCAAAACATAATTTCTAGGTCAAGCCACGTAGCTTAACGTTATGAAATACTTTTCAGATTTCCTCTAATTGCAGCTAGGATAGATAAAAAACTTCCACCCCCAACTAGAACCCAGAGAAGCAATGGAAAAACCAAAAAATTGTCAAAATAACATTTATCTGTGAATGTTGCAGAAACTATATTAAACAAAAGAAAAAGGTATCTACTAGTTGACAATCAGTAATATCCTGTAGTTTGATTCATAGCTCAAAAACAAGACAAAATTTGGCAACAGAAAACTATGATATGTCAACCTAGATGGTGACTACTAAAATTCAATCATTCATCTGTAGACGTAGAAGAATGATGAGGGAAAGTTGACCACACATCTTCCCATGTCCTATGGCCTTCAGTTACCTCCTTAACAACAGTGGCAGCTTTTTCCACATCAACACGCACTTGATCCTTGCTGTCCCTCTCCCGAATAGTCACTGATGATGTTGAATCTACTGTGATAGCAAAAGGCACGCCAAGTTCATCTGTTCTTGCATACCGTTTTCCAATTGATGTACCTAAATAACATTTTTAGAAGATATTAACAAGTTGGTAAACAAAAATATAAATTAGTATTTAGGACAAATTTACGAAGAAAAAACTCTTAACAGAGTAGCTAAAGACCAAATTTTCACCCAGCCTAAACCAAAAGCGAAACAACGCAGGTGAGTATGCAAAACCAAATCTGCTCGTCAGCCATACCCAATATGATTTAAAAAAATATTGTTCTTGCCAAGGCATTCAGTTTCAAAGATGTTTTAAGTGGCTAGTATCTCAAAGCTCGTGAGCACGATCCTCGGTTCCTCAATCCTCACTCAAAATGTTGCATTTCTAATTTTGAAAAAGAAAATTGAGTAACACATAGTTTGGCAGCTTATTTAGGGACACAGGGTGTGCCCTAGATCAATTTGGTTGAGTAGCTTTAGAGTTGTTGTAGTACATAGTTTTAAGGTTTATTTGGCTCAAAAACAGATTCGTGAAGCTTAGGAGTTAGCTTCTATTTAGTGGGAGTATATTGTCCCTTTAAGTGGGGATTACCTTAAAAGCCAGGAAGAGAAATTGAGAAGCTTCAATCCAATAAATATGTTCTTTCTCTCTGTTTCTTTGTTTTATTTCACCTTTGTCAGAATGAAGGATCTCTAATCCTCCAGGGCTCCAAATTCTAAAAGGTTATCCACTTTTTATCTTAATTTAACTTCTTCTTTTTATACGTATTTATGCAATCATTGAGTGTAAACTGCAAACCTACAATACTCTAAATTATCAACTTGTAGTATATTTTACATATTAAAGAGAACGTCATCTACATACCTGTAGTGTCAATCTTATGTGAAATTCCTGCAGCGGTTAATGACTTGGAAATGTGTTTAGCAACCTCCTCATACTTCTGATTCTGAACCAGTGGGAAAACTGTACACTTAATTGGAGCAACAAGTGAAGGGAAGCGAAATACATTTAACTGTTCATCACCGGCTTTGCTTGGCCTTGTGTAGAATGTGTGCTCAAAGAGGCAATAAATTATCCGTCCAATTCCAAATGATGGTTCAATAACAGAAGGCGTAAAAACTCGCTGGTGCTCTTTCTTTGTCTCCTTTTGAATGGTCACCATAGTCTTCTTAATAGTCACATTTTTCCCAAGTGTACACACTTGAAAATCCACCTCCCCTTTTGACTCCAGAGCAGCCTTCATATCCAAAGCTTCTTTCTCAGGCATTGCCTGCAGAGAAGATTTGGAAGGTCAAGTAATGCAAACAGCTCTTGAAAAAGACACAACACATGGTACTACAAAACACGCCAAAATATAACAGCATTAATTACCTCAAGTGCTTCAACCACCATCCTCTGGTTCCCCTTGAATGCCAGACCCAACTCTTTCTTCACTGGAGTTATAACCAATTTCTGAAACAATGTGCAAAGCAACTCGATCAATGATCTCCAAAATACTTGTTTAGGGTGGTGCATTAAGTTGAAGAGACCAGTCATGTATATTATTGATAAAAGAAACAACTTGGGTATTAAAATAGTACCTCCACTTCCTTAGGTTCTGCAAATTTTTCTTGAGCCAGTAGTGGAACACCACTTTTATCCTGCAATATCAAATATGGGCATTATGAAAATGAAGAAATTCACACATTATAAAGCAATTATTACTTTTTGTTTCAATAATAAACACATTATACCCCATCAATGTATAGTCATTCCTCAATGTAAATGTAATTTAATTGTAAGTGAAAGTATTATTTTTTAGACAAAATTAAATACTAGTTAGAGCCCAAACACCAAAAACTAAACTTAGAGATGGTCAGGTGGTAAAGAAACAAGCACCGGGAGAGTTTAATAAACGGACAACTTTTTTGCATAACTGGACCAAAATGTCGAGGATGGTAGGTTGAGGAAGTACTTTCTTCAGGGAGGTATATGTATTTTAGGCTATTATATATGATATCTGAACACCATCAACCCTGAATTATAGCAGCAGATAGTATTTAAAGACGACAAAGTAAACACTGTGAACGACAATAACCCAAACCAACAATTTATCAGTTGTAACAAAGAAGCCATTGCACAGAGTTAGAGAGAGTGGTTACTGAGTGAGCACGCAAATCATATGCAGATCTATCAGCAATTCCAACACACTCAATCCAACCATAGGAGCACTCAATCTCGGCATCCCAACAGTCAGCAGCATAGTGGGCCATCTCATTTGCAAGATGTTGCCTAAACCTCAATCGCTCCTTGTCTACACCAAGACGCGTCAAGAAAAGATACACTCTCCCAATGAAATAACCAAGAGTCTCATTATTGACGATACCCTGATGAGAACATGCCATGAAAAAGCAGAATAAGAACAGAAACTCGAAAAACCACCAGGATAACTTCAAACAGGAAACCAAACCAACCTTGGAAACAGCATCACGAAGACAAAACCTCTTGGCAGTCTGTCCAGACATTTGCTGCTCCCTCGGGAACATCAAGAACTCCAAGTCAGCAACCTCATCGTACTTAGGATGAGACTTGTCTTGAGGGTCAACAAAGTGCTCAATCTCTGCCAAAGTGAATTCGCGCACTCTGAGAAGCCCTTGTCGTGGAGATATCTACACACACAAAAACCATATCAACCCCAATTCATTCCACATCCCATAAGAGAAAAGAATTTTACATTGCCACCAGTCGTGCAATTACAAATAGTCATAGTATTAAAGATTATAAATTTCTCCATAAACACTAGCATAAAAATAAAAAATGAAATTAATTTCCCATACACAAAAACTAGTTTCTGGAAAAACCTTATTTATCTTAACTTCCATATTTTCTCCTCTTATATAGTTGCATGGAAAACCTTATCCAAAAGTGTGTAACTTCTTAACTTAGAATGTATTAAAATTAATCTCTTAACAAAAACCAAGTTAAACAAAAGAAACACCAACTTCAAAACACCCTCACCTCATTCCTAAACGCCTGTCCAATCTGCGCAGCAGCAAAAGGCAGCTTGTTCCCATTGTAATAATACAAATCCTTAAAGTTCACAAAGATGCCCTGCGCAGTCTCAGGTCTCATGAACCCAGGGAGCAACCCAGAGGGGCCAATGGAAGTCTGAAACATCAAATTGAAAGGGTAAGGGTCAGAGAGCGCGTTCTTAGTCTCAGGAGCAACAATCCCATACTCCTTAATCTTAGCGCCAAGCTCCTCCGCAGAGAAATCATCCAACATGGCAAGCACGTGCTTCAGCTCCGAAACCTTGTCAGAGGACAAGGTCAGGTCACGCTGAAGCTTCTCGTTGCAGAAATCCTTGAGCAAGTGATCGGCGCGGAAGCACGTGCCGGTCTTCTCGTCCTTCACCATGAGATCGGTGAACTTGTCAACGTGTCCCGAGGCTTTGAGAACGACTTCGGGAGTGACGCAGGGGCAATCCACCTCGAGCATGTTCTCTTCAAGAACGAAGTGCTGCCGCCAGAACGAGAGGACGTTCGATTTCACGGCGCAGCCGGGAGGACCGTAGTCGAAGAGGCCGGCGACGCCGCGGTAGATCTTGAACGACGGAATGTAGAACAGGCGCCGCTCCAGCGTGTTCACCACCGCCTGCCGGAACGCCTCGCGGGTGTCGGAACCGCCGACGAGGGAGCGCTCGATGGAGGTTTTCTCCAGCTTGAGAGCATTTAGGGTTTCGATGGCGGCGTCGATTTCCGACTTGGGGGCTCCCCCAGCCTTTAGCGCGCGGACGGCGTTGCCCTGCGTCTCGACGGCGGCGTGCTTGTCGGCGAGGGATTTGCGGAGGGAGTCATCGGTGGCGGCCATGGAAGAAGATGATAGAGAGGGAGTGAATGTGAGAGTGAGTGGAATTGAAAGTTGAGAAGATATTTTAGGCGAAGAAGATATCGCTATGGCTTTCGCTCTCACTCTCACTAAATGCTTAAGCATAACATTTCTAAGCGACCAAAGAAAATGTTCAGTGGAGAATACCACACAATATAATAGGGTAATGGTTTATCACTCTGGGCCGGGTTATGGAATTTCTTCTTGCACCTTCCATATTTTCTTCTTACGCCTTCACGTATATAGAAACTTTTTAAATTGTATAGACATAAATTGATTTAGAATTACGAAATATTTAAAAATATATAATATATCTTTACTTCATTCAAAAATATATTTGGATGTTCTTTTTCCTTCATCTTCTCAGAGGATTCTTTCATAAAAATTTGTGATGTTTTTATAAATCTTAGTCAAGATTTGTTTGTTGTTGAAGTACATTATATATAATAGCTTTGCCTCTTGAGCAAGGTGGGTTATTAATGGAGTATAGAATTTTTATGGTAACATGGAGCATAGCACTTGCTATCTGATTTCTTATTACATTAATCGAGAAAAAAATCAGTCACGTGCATAAAAAAGTGACAGTCTTTTTTTTTTATATCTCCTCTATTTTCCTCTCAAATAAACAACAGTCTTGAGAAAATAAACATATAAATTGAAAAAAGAGGATGATTCCGACATTGACATGAAATAAATTAATTTTGTGAAATATTCCAATTCAAATTAATAATAAATATATTTTCACCCTAAGTAGGTGTTACTTTCTTTTCTATCTACATTAATTTGATGAACCTAAGCAGGCTTCACCAGTGAAAGTACACCTTAGCGAAGATGGTAGTAAAATAATATTCAATGAGTTCTTTAATACATTTCATTATTTTATATTTAAAACTACAGTTAAGAAAGTACTTATTAATAATATTATATTAAAAAAGTAATTTAAATTTAATTGCTTTAATCAAGTTAAAGATTTTGTTAACAAATATAAATAATATATATATATATGTATCTTTTATCTTGATAATCAATAAATTTCCATTTCTTTCAATTTTTTAACACTTACTATCTTTATAATTTGAAAACGTACTACATAAATCCCTTTTATATTACACTGATTCTACCTAATTGAAAAATATTTTATCGTAGTGATTGCTGTAATAGATATAAAAAAAAAATCGAGTTTGTCTAATTTTACAAAAACTAGAGAGATAATTGATGTATAAATAAATAGAACTTAAAAATATTAATGTAATTAAATACAAACAAAAATTAACTTAAGTTGAAAGGTAATTGAATTTATTTGCTATAAAAGAAAGTATAGTTATTTAACTCAACGGTGGTCTGCAAGTGATTCGGGAGCATGAAGAGAGAAGCATTAAATGCAAAAATGAATTTGAAGATTCATATAACAGCAACAATAAAAAATTTATAAATGACTAAACCAGCAAGCCACATTCACCTGATGAATAAAACACATACAGAAGCACTGAAACATTGTAAATTCCAAGCGCAACTCACTTGAAATTATGAAATTCATTAATACAATCCTACTATGGCAAGCCACATTGGATCTATATTAATTTAGGGTAATACATATCCCATCAACTACCACATCAATACTCTCATGGCCTATTCACCTGGTTGCTTCGTTGTCTCCTTGATCTCATCCCCAGCATCGTCCTGAATATTAAAGGCGATTCAAGTCAAAAACTCGAACGAATACAATCTCAAATCGATGAGAAAAAAGAGGCAACTCAAAAATATTCTATATATCTAGCAAGCTATCAACGACAACAGAAAGCTGGTCAGTGCAGTCTATTTTAACTGTGTCATTATTTGAGTATGAGGATAACATTTAACTAGTCTATTAACAGCAACACAAAAATATGCTTCAACGGAGAAGGTACTTAGTATTTGGACTTCGACAGCTAGAATAATGTAAAACCAAACAAGTTTAAATTAGTTTTCAACTTTCCTATGCTGGGTTCTTACAAATGAAAGGTTTATGTTGTTGTTCAGCTTATTAAAGAACTATATACCATGGTTTGTTCTACTCTAAAGTCTACAGTTAAATGCAAAACAAGAAATATTTAGTACCGTGATGTCTGATGTCCACAAAGTCAGATTGTCACGGAGAAGTTGCATGATCAATGTGCTGTCTTTGTATGACTCTTCACCCAATGTGTCGAGCTCGGAAATTGCCTCGTCAAATGCCTGCCATAGTAAGCATTTTCCCAGATCACCAAAGAGAAAGCATAATTGAGGAATGCAGCGCGTGAAGGAAAAAAAATATATCAGAGCATCCATACACGTCATATAACATGAAATGGGACATAATACATTAATATTGTCAGACAAGGAAAAAGTAGATTCTAAGGAGTGAACACATTATTTAAATCAGTATAACATTGGTAAATTCAGACCCCTTGAAAGAGCTAAATTCTAAGATCTTCGAAAAAAATACACGAGTGCATTTGATACTATATATTCTATGAATTCATCTACCGCGACTTTTGTCATAAGCACTTTAAACTAGCTCTGCTCAAAAACAGAATTTTCAAAGTAAAACAAAGTGAGTGGACACAACAGATTCCGGCGAAGCTCGATAAAGAGGAACTTGAGCACCAGCTGATAGAAAAACTCAGACTAACCAACAAACAATCAGCAAAGACTGAGGTCCATACACTAACCCAAACAATTTCTTAATCAACAAATGAGACATACCAGCAACAGCAAGAAATTGAAAACACCATTAAAAGGCTTTAGATATACCTGCTTGGCAAGATTACAAGCACGATCTGGTGAGTTAAGGATTTCATAATAGAACACTGAAAAGTTGAGAGCAAGTCCAAGCCTAATAGGGTGGGTGGGGGCCAGGTCAGCAAGAGCAATATCCTGCATCAAAAAACGCAACTTTTCAGTTCAGAAACTAGTAGCTAGTAAGTACTAACAACTAGCATTCCATAAGATAAACAATATATGTTACCTGAGCGGATTTGTAAGCAAGCAAAGTACTTTCTGCAGCATCTTTCCTCTCTGTCCCAGTCTTAAACTCAGCAAGGTACCTGTGGTAATCACCCTTCATTTTGAGGTAAAAGACTTTACTTTCGGGAGATGCAGCAGAAGGGATGAGGTTGGACTCGAGGAGGTTCAAAATCCCATCACAGATCTTGCTGAGCTCGGTCTCAATCTTTCCCCTGTACTCCTTTATAATAGCAACGTGGTCCTCATTGCCTCTGCTCTCCTCCTTCTGCTCGATGGAGGATATGATCCTCCACGAAGCCCTCCTCGCCCCAATCACGTTCTTGTATGCCACAGAGAGAAGATTCCTCTCCTCCACAGTCAACTCCTCAACCTCCACAGTCTTCGCAACCTTCTCCATGAACTCAACCATCTCCTCGTACCGCTCAGCCTGCTCGGCCAACTTCGCCATGTAAACGTTCTCCTCCCGAGAAGAATCTGCCATTTCTCTGATTCGCGAACTTCACGTAATCCTGCAATGCAATCACATCGTAGTTAAAATGAATTCATTCAAGATCTAAAAATAATTCAAGTTTTAACAATTTTGAATAGTTTAATAAACAAAACTACACTCAATTTTAAAATTATTAATTTATTTTAGAATAAAAAAAGAAGAATCGGTTTCACTACAACTCGACACACAAAACGATCCGTTTCTCAGTTTAAACTTGTTTTCCCTCGTACGAAGAGAAAATTGGTCAACAACACGATATGCAGAAACAAAAATCTAGGAGGCATAATCGGAATCGGAAGGAAAAATGAAAATAAAGAAAATTAGAAGTGAGTGGTGAGAATGAAAACCTAGAAATAGAAGATGCAGATCTGGATGATGAAACCTAGGAGAAACAAAATAGAGAAAAGAATGCGCGGAATGAAACCCTAAAAAAGAGATGAAAGTGCGATGATGAGGTAAGAGAGAGTGGAGAACGAACCTGAAGCAGAGAGAGAGAGAATGAAAATGAATAAAGGGAGAAAAACACGAGAAATGAAGGCGTTGATATAGGAGAGGATAATCCAATGAAAATGTGACACGTGGCGGATGGCGGAGATTCCGTGAGAAGTGGGAAACGTTGGTTGACCGGTGTTGAGGAATGTGAATGTGTAGTGTAGCAGTCGGGTCAGTAGGGTTGTCTCTGTGCTTTTATACAACAATTTTATAAAAAAATATATATTTTAAAAAAATTATACGTTTTAGTTTATGAATGAAAAATTATTTTTTATTTTTTATAATTTGATTATACAATTTTTATTAAGTGTACTCGAACTGGGTTTTGGGTTTGGGGACTGGGAGAACTATTGTCTCCAGGTGTCACTCGGTCGATCGTGTCTCACGTTCTTTCTATCTTCTTCGTCGAACGGCTCCTCAGACTGGTGGGGTACCTGCAAATGGTACTCCGACACTCAAGTCAATGGGATGTCGTATTCGGCGCTCAAGTCAGTGAGATGTCGTATTCGGCTGGTTAGAATACTGTAGATAATGACGTAACTTCTTTCTTGGAATGCGTGACATTTATATTACCTTGATGGACCCTTGCTGTTGGGCCGGATTAGAGGGTTGTTTAGCGATTAGGATTGAATTAGGTCGTTTCCTAACCATGGGTTAGCCTTTACTAATCGGGTCAACCTTTGACTTGAACATCTTATGTCGGTCGACCACATATGCCACTTGGTCGACCTCGTACCTTAAGGTGTGATGGTTGCGTGAGTTGACCGGGTCAACCCCAGTACATTAAGATTTAATATTTTTATTAAGATTTTGATTAAAATTAGTGATGAAATATTGTTATTTAGATTGAAGTGGGCCCATCTTGGCCTCGCAACTCACGGTAACATTGAGCATTCATCATGTTTTGTTTTTTCTTCGTCAACTTTTAATCTGTGTTCCGTGCTTTCACTGGACCCCAAACAAGCCACTAGTTACTGCTTATAAAACCGATGCATATCTCTACACGATGCCAAATATTATTTATTATTATTATTATAGGAACGAAGGTTAGAGGTTTTAGTACCCGAGATGACTAAATTGTTAAAACTTAGCAAAAGATTAATCAGTTTAAAATAGTAATTAAATATGTTTTTAATTATGATTTAAACGTTAAATTCTATCTATAATAATATATAAATAGTCACTCACTTTTTAAGAAAAAAATAAATTATCATATATTAATTGTATCAAACATTGAATATAAAAATCTTACTTGAACATCAGAATATCTTTACAGATACCATTAAGATAGTAAAGCGACCAAATCAAGATAGGAGATAATAGTTCTCTGAGTCTTGATCCGTAATTTGGATTCTGATTTACATAAAAATGATAATTTAATGAAATATTTCTTAGGAGTTGTTGTAGAGTAAAATAACAAGAGTGATTCTAAAATGAGACAATATTGTTCTCGCTAAATTGATTTTCCAGTTGTTTATTCAGTAAACATTATAGTCAATGAACAAGAACAAAAGTAAGAATTTTGTAGTAGAAACTTTGTAATTCTCTCTCTCTATTTTTTTTTCTTTTTTTTTTTAACTTATAATGCGACATTGTTTATATCGGTTGAGGATAGTTAAGTTAAATGTAAATAAGTTGGTATGGTTGAAATATATGAAATAAAATTAAAATTAAAGATAGTTATTAGAATAAATGTGTAGAAATAAGTAAGAAATAAGAGATTATGTTTTACAATTTTTTAAAGTTATTTAAGATAATAAATATGTGGAGTAATGTGTGAAACCTAATTGGTTTGGTTGATGTGACTAGACATGTCCTACCTAACGAGTGTACCATTGTGGATTGCTCACAGAACTTTACTTCATTTTCACCGTCACTTCAGAATTTTGTCAACTTGTTTAGGTTTAGTTAATGCTTTTCATAAATACACGGAAATGGTTTCAGATTATTTTAGTGTTCATTGTATTAATTGTTGAATTGTCATGTTTATGAGCTACTTATTTGAGTGGTTGAGCCTTCAATGGTCTAAGGCTCCTTAGATTTACTTTTGATAGGAGACTAGATGAAGCTCACTGGTCAATAGATGAAAGTAGAAGTACTTTACCAACACTTTAATGCTCTGTTTCTAAAAAGACAGAATTTTTTTTTTTTTTCTAGTCATTTAGACGGATGAAAAGGCGAAGAAAGTTGAATGAGGGTATAAGGTATCTCCTCATAGTTGAGAAGAGAAGAAAGTGGAACCCAATAGAGAAAAGCTAAGTAAGATTTTTTTAGTTTCCATTTTTGTCCCAAATAAATGTTTTTGTCCAATGTAATATTTGAATTGAAAATATTTTCAAAAATAATTTTCTTATATTAATAATAATAAAAACCATCAGTAATATTACTTTTCTTATATAAAAAAATATGTACTTAATATATATATATATATAACATAATGTAATATAAATTAAATAACTATAATTATTTAGATTAATATATATATATATAACATAATGTAATTTAGATTAATAAAATAAAAATAATATGATTTTATTTAAATTTTTAATTTTATTTCTTTATTTTAATTTTACATTTTTTATTTTTATTTATAATTGTAATTTTATATTAATCAACTAAAATATGCACAAAATTAATTATTATTATTTTTTTCTTTTTTATACACAAGGGTAAATTTATAATTTTGTAATTCACACTATTAAAAATAATTCAAAATACTCTTACAACCATTTCATCACTCACAAACTTCGATAAACTTTCTTCACAAATCCACTTTAACATACCTTAATCCAAATAACCTCACTTTCTTCACACTTTCCTCTTAAATCACTACAAATCCACTTCCTCAAATCCCAAGAGAATGATAATATATGAAAAAAGAAAAAAAAAATATACATATGTTATAAGTAATGATATTTTCACATATTTTTATTATTGTGATGGGCTACTATATATGTTATATTTATAGATAGTGATATCTTGAAATCAGTTATATACATATATGTTATATTTATGAATAATGATATATTGATACTAGTTTTATACATGGTGGTCGAGGGTTGTATATGCTATATTTATGAATAATGATAACTTAACATCAATTTCATACATAGTGGTCGACTATTACAATGTTATATTTATAGGTAATGATATATTAATACCAATTTTATACATAATATCGACTACTATATACTTTATATTTATGGATAATGATATTTTGATATCAGTCCATATATAGTGATATAGTGATTTACTGATATATTTATGAATAATGATAATCAGCAATCAATAAACTAAATAAAAAAGGAAACACAAGGGTATTTCAACTCAAACAACTTCTCTAAGCATCCAGCTAGTGCAAATTTCACAAAACAAAGCAAAAATATCCACTGATAAGCAAGAAACGCTAAACGACTTCACACAAGAAAGGAGAAAAACCCCTCTCATACAAAAGGCATAAGGGAATAAACTAAGGCCAAACCGTAGTTCAAGTGCATCCAAAATACTAAACCAAATATGTTTAAAACATCAATCTTCAGCTAGCCATACTGAAAAAATCATCCATGGGCAACACGAATGACTTGCTTGCCAACGTTCTTGCCATGGAAAAGTCCAACGAAAGCAGCTGGAGCACTTTCCAAGCCTTCATTCATGTCTTCAATATACACAATCTTTCCCTGCTTATAGTAATTTGAGACATCTTCCAAAAAGCGCGGGTATAGATTCAAGTAATCACTTTGCAGAAAACCCTGCATTCTGATGCGCCTTGAAATGAGGTTGAATAAATTGTATATTCCAATGGGCTTGGAAGGGTTTTGCTGAGATACCATCCCACAAACTGCAATTCTACCATGAATCTTCATGTTAAGGAGTGCAGCATCAAGCATGTTCCCACCCACATTGTCAAAGTAGATGTCAATGCCATGTGGAAAATACCTGTCATGTAAGCCAGGAAAAATTGTGTTTGTGACTGGAGTTTTGAATGTCAAAGTCATGAAGGATAACTAACCAGTGAGAAGTAGAAATAGTTGTAAACTTATTTCTCAAGAACACTTTTAGAAAAACCATTTTGTTTCCATAGACAATAGCTAACAATTCAATTGTTCACAAACCTTTGTAGAGCCGCATTCAAGTCTAATTCTTCTTTGTAGTTAAAAGCTTCATCGAAGCCAAGCTTATTCTTTAGAAGGTCAACCTAACACAACAAATTCAATGAGAAAATTAACAAAGTACTAGGTTCAAGTATCTGTGTGTGCATTCATGTGTCTAAATGTCAATACTTCATCTATTTTTATATGTTGGGAATCCCTCCTTATTCTAATGGCGACCATAACCAATGAATCTTGATAACTGATCCATTGAATAATGGTAATTCCAAAAGTCTTGGAATTATAACTCTTTTTTGAAAATGTGATGAACTTTAATTACCCACTATGTCTTTATGTGATAAACTTTCCTCTCATTCTCTATATAAAGAGAACTTGTGAGGAAGAGAAAAACAAACAAGTGAGAAAACAACCTAGAGAGTTGATATCCACCATAGTGTGAGATTAGAAATCCTAGTGAAAGGTTAGAGAGAAGTTGTATTTCATCATTCTTGGGTGAGATTGAGTGTTTTCTCACAGAGTGAGATAAACAAATATTGTAATCCTACTTTCATAGTGAAAACATTTTCATATTGAAGAAGTTTGCAACCTTAAAAATTATCAGTGTCATTATTCTATTTGCTCTATTTTCTATTATTTGTTTATTGCTTGCGTAAGTGTTCATTTTTTATCTACACCAAAGAGAGAGAATTAATTCTGATTTTCCTAACAATATACAGAAAAAGGAACAACTAATTCAAGCATTCAGTTTTACTTTCGGCAATCATTAGTGAAGCTGACCTTTTCCTTTGATCCAGCACTTCCAACAACA
Source organism: Phaseolus vulgaris (assembly GCF_000499845.2). Taxonomy (NCBI): domain Eukaryota; kingdom Viridiplantae; phylum Streptophyta; class Magnoliopsida; order Fabales; family Fabaceae; genus Phaseolus; species Phaseolus vulgaris. The sequence goes on from NC_023752.2 coordinate 402,627, forward strand.
TAGCAACCTTGTAACTTGGCAAGTTGCCCTACAAGCTGACCTACAGCACCAGATGCTGCAGATACAAAAACATATTCTCCTTTGCTTGGGCTGCAAACCTCAAAAAATCCCGCATAGGCAGTAAAACCTGGCATTCCTATAAAATTAAAGAAAAAATGAATGGCTAATTATTTATCAAACTAGACCACCAGTAGAAGACTGGAAGTGATTTCATTTCCATACGTAAGTCAAATAAAGAAAAACACAGAGGCTGAATGTTGAAAGGATTTGCAAGGTCAAAACAACTGTGCCATAAAAGACATGATTGCATAAAATATAACAAAGGAACTCTCTAATATTAGAGGATTCCCTCCAACCAGATGAGACGAAAATAATGAATGAGCTCAAAATGGTGCAATCCTACATTATCAATTAGTGACTATAATGTTCAACAACAGAGTGAATCTATAGGCAAAAAAAAAAAACTATCAACACTTCCAGCAAACTAAAATCCAAATCTGGTGGCACTCGGTTATGAATCAGGGCGATGTTGGGCCAAAATTCCGAAAAAAGGGAAGTTACACATAGCAGTGCATTCTATTCTGTCATAATACATATAGGAGCCATACACAATCTATTCTGCTCGGATTGTTAAAGGGTGCATTAATTCTCCCCTAAAGTTGATAGGTGAATTAAGTCACAGTCCAATAGTAGTGTTTAGACTCTTATACTCTTAGTTTAGACTGATATACTCTTAATTAGAAAGAGAAATATTTGCGCTCATAGTATTAGCTATAGATAACAATGTACTCATAAATCATATGAGTAAGCACAAGCAAAGATACCAATACCAAACGTGATTGACATTTGGATACAACAAACTTGTATAAAATTATAAGATATAAATCCAAATAGGAGACAAAAGAAAGAAAAAAGCATGTGTTGGAAAGTCGATAGTAATAATTGAGGGGAGTGGCATACCAAGAAGACCGACATGGAAAGAGAGAGGAATGCGGTCATCAGGTTCAATTTTTCTGAGCTGGTCTGTTCTTTTGATGAGGCTATACTCTTCCCAGCCAGTGAACCCGGTAATGAAATCACCAGGCTTGTAATTTGGATTATCAGAGTGTATAACTTTCGACACACCAAATCCTTCAAGTGCCTTCATCAAAACACACAGGAATCAGTTATTCACTGTATCACATGGCGTCATATTATAACATAATTAAATCATCAGAAGATTTTAAGTCTAATTTTATCTTATAATGTGAGGTTTACATAACTATTAAATGTTGTAATCTCTAGTCGATAAACCCTAAACCCCTAACAGTGAATGATTTGTAACTTGATTTACACCTATTTATAAACTATTAAATGTCCTAAACTCAATGTGTTTTGTAACCTGACTATAAATGAGTTTTGCATCTAATTATAAACTATTAAATGTACTATTCTCTACTAATGTGGAATCTCTAACAGTGAGTGGTTTGTAACCTGGCCAGGGACAAACGGAGGGATATAAGATCCGTGGAAATCACGCATGCGACCGCGCATGTAAGGATCGCAAGAGAGGTAAAGGTTTTTGACGAGAATTGCTGCGGAGCCTTGCGGCGGAGGGTTGAGCTCGAGATTTGAAAGCTTGAGCTCCATATCTGTTTCTTTAGGAATATCATCTATGTAGCCTTTGAATGTGACCTTCTTGTTCTGCACTACTTCTTCTGCCATGGTGGGAGAAGATCCAATTCAAATGAGGAGAAGAGAACTACTACTACTGGTTCTTGGCTCAAAGTTCAACAGTGGAAAATGTTTATTTGAATCATGACGTGTGCACCTAATCACCTCGTTCTCCAAGTAGCTAGATTTGGATGCCGCGGTCTTCTTCATTCTACCTACCACCCTCTTTACTTCTTCCAACCGCCAATTAGCAGAAACACGAATACAAATATTAATACGGAAAAACATATAATCTTTAAAATAAAAAAACATAAATTTATATGATATAAATTAATAATAAAGATTTATGTATATATTATGCCTTAAATAAGTTTAAATAAAAATAATAATTTTTATAACTGATTTAAAGAAATTTGTTCGTTTATTTTTATAATTTCAATAAAAATTAATATAATAAATTTTGAGTTTTAAAAAATTAATATATTTTTAATTGTGATACAATATACTAATCTCATACGCCACTTTAATTGTGATACGATTTATGTACTGTACAAATCTCATACGCCACTCTTGGGTTCAGTAGAATCATGTAAGAGCAAAACTATACTTTTTGTTTGGAATGGAACACCAGTACACAGTGGAAATATATAAATACATTTTCTTATAAATATGTATTTCCACAGTTTTTCTTTTAGTTTTTTGGTCGCTACTTTTATTTTATTTGACATGACTAATATATTTTTTTCTAAATAATAAAAATATTAAAAAGGTATGGTGTCGATAGATATTTTTCATTTGTATTTAAAGTCATCTTATGTCCTAATTCAGATTATTCATCTCCGAATATTTATTTACAAATTCATAGGATTCGCATTTTTAGCAAAATTTTGTTTTATACCTAGAACTTGAATAAAAATCTTTACTTGAAAAAATTGACTTACTGATGTAGCAACTGGAAAATAGGTCAGGTGAACAATGCATCTCCATCTACAATTTGAGATTAAGTTCATAGAATCGTTAAAAAATACATTGGTAATTAATTAAAAAATTATTTTAAAGGCAACCCAAATGTGATTCTTAAAATTCAATAATTTTATTATACATTAATTTATAATTACATAATAATATAAAATAACTTAATGTCAATATATTTTAATTAAATTATATACGCATTAAAAAATTAATAATATAATATAAAAATAACTCAAACTTGAGGTGTCTCTTATTCTATAATTAATAATATAAAAATAACTTAAACTTTCATTAAATCGTATGCATGTTAAACTAATAAACATAAGTTTGAGGTATCTCTTAATTAGAAATCAATGAATAACAAAATCATTTATAGTGAAAGAAGTATATTAAATGAAAAAGTAGATTTAGATTTTTCAGATATTTACAATGTAGGTACAGACAATACATACATTTGTTGGAGTAAACTTCAAAAAGTAAATCTTTCTTCAACTATTTGAATTCAATGCCATTCAAGTTTCATACAAAATTATAAAGGTTAAAACAAGCAACTTTCCAGGGTAAAAAGCATTCTCTCAACTAATTTTCTACAAAATAGATTATGCTTACAAAATCCAAAACGATCCCAAAATTCAGTCAGAGTACACTTACATGATAAAATCATTGAAATAAATAATAAACTGGGAAAGAACAAAACCCAGAAACTTTTTCATTATAGCAGATTAATTACTGCTGGCACCTCGAAATATAGAGAAAGTTCATCAGTTTACGACACAGCCTATCCAAAAGAGAGCTTCAAGAACATCTAAGTTGGCTTCCGCATGTTACGTCCAGCACGAATCACTTCATCCACCACCAGTAACTGAGATACTATAACTGGCCTGTATGATGGGAGGAAAGAAATGAGGGGGGAAAACTCACACTTACGGTAATGTTAATATGAGAGGAAAAAAAATACAGATTACAATGTATTTACTTTTTGTTTGGAGAGAGTTGAAAGAAAAGAGAAATATTGACTTCTAAAAAGGAAAAATCAAATTTCCCTCTCTTTTCACTTTCCCTGCTATTAAAATCCGTTTCCTCACTCACTCTCCACCATACCATTAGTAATGGCACTGTTTTACTGTTTTAGTATTAACACGTTCCTAGTTTCAAAGCCAAACAACAAACTGAATGTGTCAACAGATCAAGATTCATACCCTGAGTTTATGATTTGGCGTTTCACAGAGTAGTTGTCAAAAATACCCTCCATTGCAGGGTCTACAGGTTCACCTGTGTTCAGGCTCAACCCCACAATATTTCCTTTGTCATGCTCTCCCTGAAACACCATTCAGCAAGTACAATAATAATATATCACTCTTCTATTTTATATGAGAATATCTATACAATCACATTAGGGAAAAAAAAGATAAGTGGAATGAGTTTAAGGAAGTATACCGTGAGGGCAATAATCACATCTTGAGTGTCAAGCCCAGAGTTTTCAGCAAGTGTCTTAGGCACCACAAGAAGTGCATCAGCAAAAGCCGCAACACCAAGTTGTGCACGCTGTTTCAAGATTATAAACATCAGAGTTGAAAATTGAATAAGTAAATACAATTAAACAAGAAAAACATGGACAACCAGAGACTCGTAATTTACCCCTTCAACTGTTTTCTTAACTTCGTTCATCAGATATTGTCTAGCAGCAACTTCAAATGCACCAGCACCCTGATCATGGGAAAGAAAATTCTCTTCAAATCAATTACAATCACAAAAAAATTGCACAAAGAGTTCGTTATTGGAGATATATTAATTTTAGCTTCGGTTTTTCGCATGTAAAAAGCTTCCTTGTAGTTGTACTGATTTCTTTCCAACAATTAACTACTTGAGTGGATTCAACAATAAGCTCAAAATTACTCAATCAACGATGGGTAGGAACAAATCAAGTTATTTAACCTAAATTTATGTAAAAGCACATTATTTTTCTTCTAATTGAATTCATTAATCAACTCAAGCACACATTTGCAATAATGTGAGATCGAGTTTCTGGTTTATTTCGTTATAAACGTGCTGAAAGCATGTCCAATCCTACAATAATCTTTTCTCTTTAATCTAATAAATTATAAACAACACAGTAGCTGCAATGCTAGGTCCAGAATTTCTTCTATAGGGTAAATTCATTTGACTAAGGAAACTATAACAAGAAAATGGAGTTAATCAATATGAATAGCATGAACATGCATATTACAAAAGAAAAATGTACAATTCGTGTATCAAAATAATTGATTGACATAAAAATGTCTTACTAAGACAACAGATTCGTCTTCAAGGGTATTCTTAACGGCCCTCAAACCATCACGTACAGCATCTTTAATCTGAGCTATAGTATGGTCATTAGGACCTGTTTCATCATGACAGAATTGCAAATCTTAAATACATTACAGGAAATAAAATGACAGTTTCTTCAAAAGTCAAGTCAGAGCAAAAATAATAAATAGCAAAAAAGGATCTGATTAACAAACGCAGATTAGGTGAAAGGACAATTTACCTTTAATCAAGATTGTGCAGGAAAAAGGATTCTTAACATTTTCTATGAATGTATATTTCTCTTCACCAAGGACATGTTCATATACCAAACCTGCCCAACCAAGACATTCAGGAGTCAAATCATCTACCGAGTTTACTGCCTCTCCTCCACAGGCCAAAACCAATCTTTCCATGTTTCTTCTCTTTGCTCTCCGTAGGCCAATTATCTAACACAAAAGGTCAAAAAATAAGCAGATGAAAAACAGGATAGGGATTGTCCAACTGATGTCAGCTTATGAGAGTTTACTTCGTGCTACATTAGCAACATGAAATTTGTGTCATGAGATATTTAACATCACAGACATTATTATAATCAAAACATACAGTCTTCAAGGATCACCCAATGGCTTTCGCTCATAGAAAAAATTAACCTCTGAATTTTAACCTAGGGACAGGTCCTGGTTTTAGCTGAATCAGTGCAAACCGACAGTCTTCAATAAAAACTATCTTCAAACTTCATGCGTAAATAATCTAGCAATTTGATCAGACCACACTGGGGCATGGTCATTATTTATTGGTAAAACAATTAATTTCAAAAATATGTTTATAACTTTCTATGTATTTTAATTTGGAATATTTAAGACATTTCAAACTGGGTTCTTCCTTCAACCAATAAAAGAAAATTATGCCTACTGGTCATTTTCAGCCTATTTGTGCATCATTACCTAAATAACTGAAAAGTGAAATGAAATTTCCAAGAGTACTTATACATTATATAGTCATCTTCCCAATATTTAAGTTTTAAAAAACCTGAATGTGATGGTATGCTACTTACTCCTTCCCTTGCAAGGAGGTCCAGTGATGGAGGATCAATTCCCTTTTGGTTGATGACAACAAAGTTGGTATTATCATCAGTGCAAACCTGCATACACATACATGAAGTTATATAGTCAGGAGCAGTGAAATAAAATCAAGCTATTGATGAGAGATGGATCAAGAAAAAGGGGGTTCCAACAATAATCCAGAGACGATTAGTATATCTATTTTACAGAAACATGAAATAACATTATTATGTTATTGGCAATATAGCAGACCAGATTAACATGTAAAAATCAATACATACAGGGAGCAAAACTTCTCTACCTTATTCTTCAGTTCAATGATTTTCTTGACCCTCTCATCAACCTGCCGTCTTTCAGCAGCAACCATAGCCTCTCTCTGTTCCGCATTTGAGTAGAAAAAACCTGAATTTACCTCACTGGGAGAAGAAAACATTGACTTCATTAGTCTTACAGACATCAAACATAGTTCAGATAGGCCAAACATCTGATAGTGAAAACCACACAATGTATATACATCATTGACTTAAAGTGATATAACTGTCGACAAAACAGTGTGTTGATGGGTTGAAATTATTAATTTTACCATTACAAAGTTTGCATGGTTGAAATAAATAAATAAAAATAGATTTCCCTTTATTAATACATATAAGCTTGGTTTGTTCTAGGTTAAAACCGGTTTTTCTAGAAAGAGAAAGCAGGTAATTCAGATTAAAAGAAAAGACAATTGATGTGGCAATACCTAATTTTCTTACATAGTAAATGAATACTTTATTTGTTTCAGGTCAACTAAACCTTCCTTAGTAAAACAGAGTAAACATATAACCAACACTAATGGTAACATATCATGTCATGTGAGCTTACTCATTTTATGTTTCAGGTTAACTAAGCCTACCTTGGTAAACCAGAGTAAACATAAAACCAGCACTAATGGTAACATTTCATGTCATGTGAGCTTACTGATTTTATTATCCAACATAAACAATAGTGTGTCTGAAGTAAAGACATACACAATCAACAAATAGAGACTAGAGACTGATAACATGTGATATTGGTAAACACTAAAAACAATACATAGTAATTAAACGGTTTATACATTAATTTCAACAATATGTCTACCATTCATAATTTATCACACTGTCATACTTAGATAAATATGATAATGTGATAAATTATGAATAGCACTAACATGTTTGGATTACAGGTAAAAGGAATCAAATGACAGCCATAACACAAATTGGAAGATATTGACAAATATCAGGCTGATTACCTCTTCTCATATTCCAAAGATACATTACACGTTAAGATATAGCAATTCTCTGCCCGACGCTTCATGTCAGGGTGTCTTGAACCATGATCAAGGACAAGACCCTCAACCTAGAAAATACAGAGGAATGAACTGAGTGGGAGCAAGAACCGCACAACCCAAAACATAAGGTGCATTAAAATAATATAATTATAACTGAAGTAAGACAATCAAGGTAAGTTACAGTTAAATATGGTTTGCTATTTGCGATATTGCTACTACAGAGCCCAGGTATTATAGATTTGTTTATTCATGATTTATTTGAGTTCAAAAAATTATAAATAACAGAAACTCTCTACTTTACTTTGTTTTTCATGATTTATTTATTTGAGTTCAGAAGCTCTCTAATCAGAAGATAGTCCACTACAACTATGCTTCAGCTCTCTATAGAAGCTCTCTTCATAATGCTTCCTCTGGCTATTTCTCTCAAGAGAAACATATTAAACACAAGGCCACTATCAACTATCAATTTGGTAATCACAACCAAACGCAATTGTTATCAGTTATGACTTACAGTAGCACACAGACCATGAATTATATGGCCTATCTTAGTTAGCCAAGGAGATAAGCAAGATGTGAAGAATGTCAGCACAACTTATGCAATAAGAGGATAACCTGCCCAGAGGTTAAATTCGAATCTCATCAAGATTCCAAACTTTTAGAAAATGGTCTGAAGGATATATTCAAAGATGAAGATGATGAAAAACTACCCTTACCCTTCATCAACTTGCTATACTGAGTTACTAACTACTATCTAGGAGAATGCGAGCCTGTTCAATATACACCGAATGGCAGTGAACAAAGAAATGCTTGGTAGGAGACAGTAGAAATGGATTTAATTTATCAATTCTTGATTTATGGTACATAAGAGGGAAAATATGATTGAAAATTATTTAAAATAGCTTCTTGTTAAAAACTTCTTTTACAAGTACAGATTTTTTTTATATTAGCCAGGATATGAATCTATATCCATAAAGCAAGATGAGCAACAAAGCTTAAAGATTGACATACCAAATGCACAAGAACTATAGACTAAATGTTAAAAACTTTTTCATATTTGGTAATAACTGAGCTGAGAGCACCAAACTGTAATAATTAAAGCTATAATAACAACAAAACTATATATGAATTGATTTCAGCACAAGATGGATAGCTTTTGATCATAACAAGCAAACAGTCCCTCTCAACACGAAACTATCATGCACTAACTAGATCTCAATCCTGCATTTAGAGAAAATCCACCCTGACTGGTTTTCAACAAAGGAAGATAAGCATAATGATTTCAACCAAAACAAAGTCAAGTCCTTGATAAACTGTTACTATCATAAAAAATAGGCAAACTTATTCCTCATCACATCCCAACTTATGCTTGACTAATATTAAGTTGAGAATTTTAGATGCTGTCAAAAGATGGAAATGTAATAACGTGAACATCCAGGTTGTACACAATATATGTAATATGAAATTTAAAAAAATTATCAAAATAGTATACAAATTACTGGAAAAGTGTGGCTGCAAACAGTCATTCATAAAACATACCAAGCGTGTGTCAACATCAAACTTGTGTCGCATATGCATAATCTCCACCATAAAAAGATCAATTTCCTCCTCAGGCTTCCGGATGCATAAAACCTATCATAGCAAAAACCACAAAAAGTTCCGGGTCAATTAAGCAGCAAAATGTACATCTTTAAATAACCAAACAAACATGAAAATAAAATTTTCATATTTATAAGGAATCAAAGTTAAAATGTCTAAAATTCAATATAAACTCACCGCATTAACAATTATGTCAGTCAATTGATCTGCAAGTGATTCATGCAACTGCAAATGATGAGGAAATATACGGTGAGAACATCATGCGTGTTAAAAAGTTATGTTGAGAAGTTATTATTCACTCTGTCTGCAGTATCAATGTATGATCAAATTTGAGCAAAAAACGGATAATATAAAATGAGTTTTACCTTTGTCCTCACGGTTGTTCTAGCTACCATCTTGAGAATCTCTTTATCAGGCTCACCACCCATCACAACAGGAGTCTTAAACTTTTCAAGGAATTGCAGAGTTGCTCTCTTTGCAATATCAAAACCATCAACCAACACGCGTGGATGCATACCTAGAATATCCATATATCATCTCAGCATTAGCAAAGGATGAAATGACAGATAAGGCATCAAAACGAGAAAGGCTCATCCCTCATTTTGAGGATGTTTATTTGCCCCAAATCCTACAACTGAATAGAATAGGATAGCATTTAATGCCTCTCTTTTGTAAACAATTCATGGCCGTTTCAACTGTGAAGGGGATCACACCTGCTGAATCGCAAAGAAACTGCACTCCCTAGTTACACTCATGTTCTCACATCTTTTGCGCATTCAGTCTTGTTTCTTCTAAAATCTGTTTTAGAGGATATTGTACCATCACCTAGTAGCGTTTTTCATCTTCTCTCAAGCCAAAAAATCGTCTTCTCAAAAATTTTCCCTTAATAACTATAAGAAATCACCACCAGTAGAAAATTAACGGCAGTTTCATAGTAATAAAACTGTTCATATAGATAAATAGTCTTCTTTCTTTTAAAATCTACTTTAAAGGTTATCATATCGTCATCCTAGTTGCATTTTACCTCTTCTCTCTGTAGCAAAAAATACCCTCATCTCTAATAAAAAAACCAACTAACCACAAGAAATCACCACTTAATCACAAAAAACAGTAAGAAAGTTCATACTAATAAAGCTGGAAAGCTGGATAAAGATAAACAGTCACATGTTAGAGTGTACGCCTACGAACACACAAAGAGAACAAGCAATGCAAAGAAAAACTCAGAAACAAATGCAAACTCCAACAGAGACTCAAACTCACTAACCTTCATCAATGTAACGTTCCGACTGCTTCATAAGTTCGCCAATGAAGATGACAGTGGAAGTGGTGCCGTCTCCGCTAGCGTCATCCTGCGCCACAGCGGTCCTCGCAATCATAATCGCCGTCGGGTTCTGGATTTGCTGAGATCACAACAAACAAGATCAAAACACGTTCCGCCGTAACGGTTTTCAAGTGCTCGTAGTAGCAGATCTCAATTAATAACAGAAAAAAATGAAGAAAAAAAAAAACTAACCATCTCTTTCAAGAGAGTGTTGCCATCTTTGGTAAGCTTAATATCACCAGCGCCACCAACGAGCCTGAATCAAAGAGTGTATCAGAAACAACAACACGTAAACAGATACGAATAGAAGAAGAAAACGAAATGGAAAATATAGAAGAGAAAGGAAGAGAGAGAGACATTTTGATGGTTCCTTTTGGACCGAGGTTGCTTTTGAGTACATCTTGCAAACCCTTGGCGGCATTGATGTTCATGTGCAGTGCCGCCGATTTGTTCAGCACTTCGGCGTTAGGGTTCAGCGCTCGCAGAGACATTTTCGAGAGAAGAAAAAACAGCGACTGAATGAAACGAGTGCTTACAACTTGAACGGAAGCAGTGAAGAGGAAGTGGGGTTCTCTAGGGGTTTCAGTCTTTGCAACTCGCAGTGAAACGGCAGCTGAATCCTCGTTTTATGTTTTTAAGCAGCGCAGAAATACGCCATGTCGTTTATGAGGTCTTTATTTTTTGGGACACTTTTCTGGGCTTTAGATGGTAGCCCAATTCTCGATAATTTCTTCCTGCACTCCTATATTTTCTTCACTCACCTTCTCCCACATTGCAACCACAAAATGACATTTTAAAACATCTATGCTTCTAAAAAAAACACAATCCATATTTTTTATACAATCATATTATAACTCTCAATACTATTATTTTATTATTTTTTTATATTATTTAATTACAAATTTACTTTTTATTATATATATTTATTTCTAAACATCATTTTCCTTATAACATACTAAAAATATGTATTTTTGGAAATGATGATTTCTATGCACAATTTATTACTTGTAGTTAATTTTTAACTATTTTGGATTATCATTCTAAAATACTTCATAATAAAAAAAAATATTACGAAAAAAAAATTAAAAACAATGTAAATACATTCCAAAAATATGTTTTCGGAAAAGATATAACTTTGAAACATCTTAAAATATTTCTTATATTAAAATAAAATTGTCGAAGCATGTGTAACAATCATTGAAAAAAACTGTATTATGTTACTTTTTCATATCTTTTCTACCTGGTGGAGTCTAGCTAACTTCAAATGTTCTTCGTATTTTATGGATAAATAAAATGAGATGAAACTTACTATTTAGCTAATACTTTTGGATAACTTTTGTTTTTTTTTGGAGAAATTAATTTTAAGATTTTTTTATAATTTCTCCACGTATTTAAAATTAATACGTTATCATATATTTTGTGTGAGATGTGTTTGGTAATTCCTTTTTTTTTTATGAAGAACTTGAAAGTGATATTTGTTCACTGTAAATACACTCTACTTGTTCTTATTATAAAAATTATATATGAATTATTTGATATTTGAGTTCTTTTTATGTGACTTTTAACAATAATTATAATAAATTATGAGATAGAAAATACAATGATATGGGAAGAATCTATCACATAAAAAATACAATGATATTAATTGAAATTTAGTTCAGGTGAAACAAAAATCCACTTATGATTGTGTCATTAGAGTTAGATGCATACATAACTTTCAAATGAGTTAATCAAAGTTATGACCTAAGAATTCATCAAGGTATACTACTATTATAAGATGAGCTCAATATGTGTTTATGTGATTAAAACCTTTCCATGAATATTCTTTCAAAACATAAATTCAGAATTTAGGAGACAAAACAATGTTTTTAAGATACATAAATTTGTGAGTGTAAAGCAAATTGATGTGATTCCACTAGCCATATAGAGAAAGGTTCTTGACCTTCTTAGGAATCACCTTGAGTTGGACATTATAGAGGCACTTTTCTTAGAGTTGGATCATTGTTCTAAGACAAGAACTCACCAAAAACTAGTACCAAATCCTAAACTCATTTGGATGAACCAATTATAGTCAAATTGAACCAAACAAAAGAGGTAGAATTAAGAAGTACCGAACAGAATTGCATAAGAACACATTTCAACCGAACAAAATGAAATTAAAAGGCAAAGAACAAAACATAGGTGCTGGAAAATTAAGAACAGCCGAACCAAAAACAAGACAACAAGCTTAGAACAAAGAATTAACAAAGAAGAAAGGAAGGAGAGAAGAAATGCTCATGGAGATGGAAGGAGGATGGATGATCTCGCCACTAGAAGTGTGGAATGCTCCTAGATGAGAGTGATGCCGCCACTTGAGGACTCCATTGATCCATCAAGATAAGACTAGAGAAGAAGGCTCAAAGCTCTCCAAAGTTCACTCAAAATTTGAGTAGAGTTTTCTTAGATTAATTCCAATCTGAATTTTACAAAGGAAGCACCTCTATTTATAGCCTAAGGTGCTGAAAAATAGGTGGGAAATTTCAAATAAACTCATTTGAAATTCCCACAAAAAACAAGTCACATGGGAGGTGTGACCTTTTTCTACTATGACACCTCCCAAAAACTACACCTACACCACTCTCCTAAGTCACATGGGTAATGTGACTTTATTTTACATTTTCACACTCCTTTATTTAATAACCACACCTCCTAAAACTATACAAGAGTATTTCAAAGCTTGGCATTGCCCCTCATGGGATGGACTTGGGCTCTTTGGGCTTTGGCCTTCTTGGGCTTGGGCTTTGGGCTTTGGGCTTGGGCCTCATCTTTATTTTATGTCTTCTTTTAGTTTTGAGAAGACTAGAAGGAAGAACTTCAAATGTGAGGGTGGATGTCCTCTTCCTCCATTAATAAAAGCCTCCTTTATTTGATTCTCATCACAAACTAAGGGTTTTATGGGTTTGGTTGATTTCTTTGACTTAAACTCTTATGGAAAAAAATTGTTTTGTTAAATATTGAAGGAGAACTAGATTTAAGTTAATTGAAAATAAATAAGTGATGATAGCTTAACCTTTGTGATTGAATATTTTATCAATAAAAAATAAAACTTGATATGAGTAAAAATAACTTTTTCACTAACACTAAATAAACATTAAACAATTTTAATTTTTATTACAAGAAAGTATTAGATTCTTGTAAGAGTGAGTAGTTTATGATTTGCAACATATACTTCTACTTGTTTAAGTATCAAGTAAAAACCACTTTCATCAAATCTTGATGAATATATGTAAAGTACTCGTCAACATGAGACTTTAGTGCATTATCTAATAACACAAAACAACAAAAAATAACAAAGGACATTAAAAATATATTTTGATTTGTAAACCAGTAACAAATATAAATTGTTCCTAATTCACACTATGTGTTAAATATTTTTAGTCAAAAGATTAATTCATAAAACTTAACAACCTCTTCTTATATGTTTTCTCATTTAGGAGTTTTTGATATCATAATTTTTATCTAACACAATTGGAAAATTCACAAAATAATTGATACTTTTAATACAATCAGTGGTCATTTTACAAAATAAAATAAAATAGAAAATGCTTAGTCTTCAACATGTGTGAACACTAATGTTTAGATTTGACTTATCTCTACCATGAATACATGTTTATCTAACACTTTGTGTGTGTTTGGTATGAGGTACTAGAAACTTGTTCAACATAATGTCCCAAATTCAGTGCAGATTCTTGGGTGGAATTTCAGGAAAAAACCATTCCGGAAGAATTTTTAAGAAATTTTGTAAAAACCAAGGCTATCCTCTACCGAAACTTGTGAAATTCCGGCCTAATTTTTGCAATTTCATTCTTGGTCCGTACTGCGCTGAAAAAAAATCACACAAGCACTTTCGTATGTTGTTTGCACCCAGGCAAGGAGGAACGTCCATAAACGAATCACAAAAAGAAGATACGGGGAAGAAAAGCCAGGACGTTTTGTTTTCGGAAAACCGGTTTTGTTCACTCTCGGTCTGGGACTTACTGCGCCTTACTCCTTGGGTATTTTGGTCTGAAATTTTTACCAGACATTCGTCACTGTGTCTTTTGAGTTTTGCCTGAGGTTTGAGCCCCAGATTCGTCCCACAAGATCGGCAATAAATTTTTTATTCGTCACTGCCAGGGCTGAAAGGAAGGTTCGTTTGTGTGTAAAACTGTTTGATTTTTTTCGTGGGTAAATACTCATCCGTTTGACCTGAAATCTGTCGCGTTTTGTCCCAAATTCAGTGCAGATTCTTGGGTGGAATTTCAGGAAAAAACCATTCCGGAAGAATTTTTAAGAAATTTTGTAAAAACCAAGGCTATCCTCTACCGAAACTTGTGAAATTCCGGCCTAATTTATGCAATTTCATTATGGGTTCGTACTGCGCTGAAAAAAATTCACATAAGAAACTTGTTCAACATAAAAGTATTGAAAAAAAAACACTAAGATGAACATCATTTGAATTGTTTGAAGGATAATTCCAACAAGCCCTCACTAAATTTTCCATTTGAATCATTCATTGAGTTAATCTATGTGCTTAGTCAAAGTACATCACTCTCTTACGAAAAGGCATGTATGGTTTATGAAATAGTTTATTCTTTCATTAGTAGTTAAAAAAATAATTACTTCATACATAAAGAAATATTGAAAAAAATATTTAGTGATTTGTGTTAAAGATCTAACAGCATTTTATATTATATAACTGGGTGCAAACATTATTTTATAAATTGATTTTATAAAGATGGGTTGAACTTAAAAGTTCACTTTTTAATATATGTTACCAGAGTTTAAGGGTGGACAAAAAATCCAAATTACAAAATCCAATCTATAATTTTCCAAATCCATATTAGTTTTGATCCATTTAAATGGATTTATTTCAAATCCAAATCCATATTTTTGGATTTCAAATCCAATCCATTTAATTGGATATGGATTAAATATGAATTGGATACATTTTTGGATTATCCAATTTGTATTTTGGGTTGGATTTTGACTTTGCCCGATCCAGGTTGAGCCAAGACAATTCGGGCGCAGGTTAAGCAAAGTTGACCCAAGTCCAGCTGAATGAGCCCGGACAGATGTCAAGCCGAGCGGGCCCGGACTGATGTCGAGCCAAGAGGGTCCAAGCCGATGTCGAGCCAAGGGGGCCAGGGCCGATATCTAGTCATTCGAGGTTGGGCCAATGTTGAGTTGTGCGAGTTCGGGCCGATGTCTAGTCGTGCGGGCTCGGGCCAATTTTGAGTCATTCAGGCCCAGGCCGATGTCGAGCCGAGCGAATCCAAATCGATGTCGAAGTAAGCGGGTCTGGTCGATGTCGAGACGATTGGGACCGGACCGATGTCGAGGCGAGCGGGCCCGGGCCGATTTCGAGGCGAGCGGGCCCTGGCAGATGTCGAGTCGACTAGGCCCGGGCCGATGTCGAGCTGACCGGACCCGGGCCGATGTCAAGCAAATTGGGCCCGAGCAGATGTCGAGTCAAGCGGGCTCGGGCCATTGCTGAGTCAACTGGGCCCGGGTCGATGTCAAGTCGACCGGGCACGGGCCAAAGTCGAGTCGACCGGGCCCAGCCCGATTTTGAGGCGAGCGAGACTCGACCGATTTCGAGGCGAGTGGGCCCGGGCAGATGTCGAGACGACTGGGCCTGGGCCGATGTCGAGGCGACCGGGTCCGGGCCGATGTCGAGCCGGCTGGGCCCGGGCCGATGTCAAGCAAGCTGGGCTCGGTTAGATGTCGAGCGGGCCCGGGCAGATGTCGAGGCGAGCTGACCCGGGAAGATGTCGAGTCGACCGGGCCTGGGACGATGTCAAGCAAACTGGGCCCGGACAGATGTCGAGTCGAGCGGGCCCAAGCCGATGTCAAGTCGAGCGGGCCTGGGCCGTTGTCGAGTCGGGCGGCCTCGGGCCGATTTCGAGGCAACTGGGCCCGGGCCGATGTCGAGCCGACTGTGCCCGCGCCGTTGTTGAGGCGACTGGTCTCGAGCCGATGTCGAGTCGACTGGGCCCGGGCCTTTTTCGAGTCGATCGGGCCCGGGCTGTTGTCGAGTCGACCGGACTCGGGCCAATGTCGAGTTGAGTGGGCCCGGGCCTATGTCGAGTCGAGGGGGGCCGGGTCGTTGTCGAGCCGAGCGGGTCTGGGCCAATGTCGAGTTGTGTAGGCCCGGGCCGATGTCGAGGTGAGCGGGCATGGGCCACTGTCGAGCTGACCAGGCTCGGGCCGATTTTAGAGCCGATTGGGCTCGGGCCGATGTCGAGCCGAGCGGGCTTAAGCTGATGTTGAGCCGAACGGGCCTGAGCCGATGTCAACGGGCCCGGGCTGATGTCGAGTCGTTCGGGCCGAGCCGATGTATAGTTGTTCGAGCCCGGGCCGATGTCGAGTCGTCCGGGTCGGGGCCGCTGTTGAGTTTTCTGGGCTCAAGCCGATGTCGAGTCGTCCGGGCACGGACCGATGTCGAGTCGTCTGGGTCGGAGCCGATGTAGAGCCTAGTTGGTCTGTGTTCAAGTTGAGTCGGCTTAGGCCCAGTTCGAGCCAAGTCAGTCTTTATCCATATCAAAATGGATTTAATGTAATTGACAAAGTGAATTTAATATAATTAACAAAGTGGATTTAATCTGGATTCAATCCACTTTAAATATATTTAAAAAAAATCCAAATATATTTAATATAGTTAAAGTGGAATTTGGATTTTAAATCCAATCCACTTATTTGGATTTGGATTGGATCTAGATTGGAAAATCCAATCCATGTCCACCAGAGTTATTTAGAACACATCATAGCAAGAGTTTGTCAAACTTATCAAGTCACTCGCTAAATATATAATCTTAAACACGAGTTGACTCTCAACATAAGAAGAGGGTATTAGAGATTTTATATCAACTAAAAATATGAACATTTCACTATATAAGTAAGTGTAAATTTTATCTTAAGAATGAATAGTTCGTAAGTTAGAGCATTTTGGTGTCTTTTTCACTGTCTCAGTCGTTGGTTTATCTTTCTTTTTCATTGTCTCATTCATTGGTTTTATCTTTGAAGATGAAGAGGGTGGAAAAAGGAGAAGAAAGAAAGGAGGGAATCATCAACCCAAAGAATAAAGATGAAAAGCCTTTGGCATGTCGATGGGTTTTGAAATTTGGCAGACCCATGTGGATCTGTGGATGAGAAGAATCTTGACTGTTAGCACCATGAAATTCATGTGAGGTTAATATGACCCCATGTTTTTGTACGTGGACTGCAGAATCTAGTATAAAGTAAATATTGTAATTGTTCATGGCTACTTCTCCACATCCCACTCCATTGGATCATGAACCACCTTGCATGAGATTGTGATTCTTGGAACAAAATCTTCCAAATTGGACCTACTCAATATTTAAAACTTTATAGACCAAGGTAAAAGGCTCTAATAGCACACCCTTATCCCTGTAAAAGCCCCTATAAAAACAAAGAAAAATAAAAATTAATTACTAATAGTTACAAAACGAACCCGTGTGCTGCACTCCAATACTAACGGCTACTACAAATATTAATCAGAAGCATTATTTGTACTTAATTATTCACTTTCGGTTAAGCCGACACAGTCAAAGACCTGGTACAATCACACCACTTAATTTGACTTTTACTTAAATAGAAAGAAAGTATTTCTACTCGTTAGAATCAAATCATTGTATTTGAACTAATATTCATTTTAAAAGATCGATGCTCTTTCATAATTAAAAGATGTTCTTACTAGGGAGATGAGACCTAGGGAGATGAGATCTAGGGAGATGAGACCTAAAGAATTATTGAAGTCTTCTTTTCCTTCCTTCGGTTGGGCAGGTGAATGGTTGATGAGCTGGGATTCTTCTCGTCCTCCTTCTTCTCCTTCGGCGCTCGGTCTCGGGTAAGGGTACCTACGAAGGCATTCTGACGCTCAAGTCAGTAAAGCGGGTGGTCAGCTCTCAGGTAGGTGAACAGTAATAAATGACGTCTCTTACTCATTGGGATGTGTGCTATTTATATTATTCCAATGGGTCTACCTTGTTGGGTCCGTTTATCGAGGTGGATACCACTTAGGGTTGCATTACCTAATTCTTAATGATGGATTAGCTTCGCTGACCTTGGTTTGGACGTTAACGATGATAGGGGTCGGCCATCGGCCAGATTCCCATAGTCTCGGTCGTCCCGGCCAGGTCTTCAGAGGTTTCGGCCGAGTCTTCTAAGGTCTCGGCCGGCTTTACCTTAGTCTCGGTCAAGCTGACCAGGTCTCGGTCAAGTTGACTACGTCTCGGCATTGCCCATACCTGTACAAAAGAAAAAAAAGTATATAAAATATTATTGGTATGGAGAACTATATTAAACATGTAAATTTTGATAAGTATCGTATTGATGTTTGATATATCAGAAAAATTTATTCGAATATTTTAAGTAGAGTCAAAATTGATAAAACTTTATGATATTTAACAAAATTTGATAGTTAGGATTCAAATTGATTAAGTCAATCTGCGGGTGCGGTGCATGCATGCATACATGAATGGTGGATATTGAAAGATATGTAGTTATCAATTACAAGAACTAAAGAAAAGTACATGTGCATCATCCTGAATAGTAGTTATCAACACTATTACTTGAAAATAAAGTTGAAACAAATGTCAACTTAATGGAATCCAGGGTGATTGTGCAAGCATATATATATATATATATATATATATATATATATATATATATATATATATATATATGCACACTTAATATGAAGAAGAATATGTATAAAACAATACATTTTTAATAACTAGTATCCTAGATCAATTAATAGTAAAAATTATATGCTTAAATATGTATTTATATTTTTTTATATAATAAATAAATTTTCAACCTAAATTATATTGTAATATTATAAAATTTACTTGATAACATTTTAGTTTATAAAATAATACATAAAAAAATTAACAAAAATAATTTTAATAATTTATTTACTTCAAATATTCCAAAGATTGAAAATCTAGACTAAAAATAAAAACTGTGTAAAAATACAGGTAAAAGAAAAAAACATATTTAAACACAAAATTGTACAAATCAAACTAAAGCAAACACTTTATCTTGCATGAAACTTATGTATGTAAGAATCCGTGTGCGGGTGTGTATTGGAAGAAGACATATATGTAGAGAGATATGAAAGAAATAAAGGTTTTGTGTTTTCTTTCAATATTGAATGAAGAAATAAATAATAGAAAAAGAAATTAGTATAATATTATGAATAAGAATAGAAGGCATATCTGTGAGAGATATGGGATATTTAAAGAATAAAGTTAACTTTCCATTTGGTAGTACTTGGAATTAGAAGAATATTCTTTGTTTGTTTTTTTATTATAGTGGTCTTTCTGTCTGTTTAGTAGCTTCTAACACTAAATCATCACTTTTTTTCTGGTCTTTAGTGGTCTTTAGTAGCTTCTAACACTAAATCATCACTTTTTTTCTGGTTTTATAAAGAAAGCCAAAACAGCCATTTATAATTCCTCGTAACACTGAAATTTATTTAAATATCTCTCACAACATAGATTATTGTTCTATACACGTCCTGTTAAGAAACAAGATTATCTGAAAATCACAAGACATTGATAAATTAAGAAACGAAAATAATGTTGCACAAGGATAAAGTGCTTATGACAGATGTCCTTGTTCACTTCACTTTGTGGATTGGGTATCCAAATCTCAAACAGATAGGCCATGAGGAAAAAAAGTCACAGAATTTAAGTGTCATAATAGGGGTGCAAGTTGCAACATGCTTGTTACAAAAGTATCGCACGAAGTGCTGCATTTACCTCTCATTCAGCAGATAAGAATAATGTTTATCCCAAACACCCCCTCATTCAATTGGATTCTCCCTGTTCATTTTCACACTCATCATCAAAATAAATCTTTAATACAATCTATTCACTTTTATTTATACTGTTTTGGTTACCCTTTTAGAATGGCTAAGTCAGAGCGGTGGATGTTAATCCCATTTGATGATCTTTAATTAGAATAATCGTCCATAACCCGTAATATGACGAGGATGTCTGTTTTTGTCCAAAGGCCATTAAACCATCTGGATTTTCGGCTATTCGGGCCCCTGGTATAACACAATCCAATGAGACAAAGACAACAACAAAATATTAAGATTTTCCAACTTCACGCAAGAATCTTCATAACAGCACATGCCTATCAGAATGAAGCTTCTTCTCGAGCTTCTTTCCAACTTGGACCCTTCTTCTAATTGGTCAATTCCCACTTATCTTCTTATTCTCTAATCCTCTATAAAAGGACCAAACCATGTAGCATCGTGTGGCATCATCAAAACTAAGGAAAATTCATATTTTTACTCTTGACATGGCTAGCCTTTCAGTGAAGCATAACCCTCAAGTGAACAACATTAGCCAGCAACGTGAAATCATCACTGAAGAGATCCAAGGACTCATAAGAGTCCACAGAGACGGACGTGTAGAGAGGCCACCAATTGTGCCTAGTGTCCCCTGCACATCATCATCAGAACGTGGTGTCACACCCAAAGATGTTATCATCAACAAAGAGACCAACTTGTGGGCACGTGTTTATGTGCCACTAAGTTCTCACACAAAGCCTCTTCCTTTGCTTGTGTACTTCCACGGTGGTGGATTCTGTGTTGGTTCTGCTGCTTGGAGCTGCTACCATGAGTTCTTGACCAACCTTGCTTCCAAAGCAAACTGTGTAATTCTCTCTGTGGATTATCACTTAGCCCCAGAGAACCGTCTTCCCGTGGCATATGATGATGGTTTCAAAACTCTCATGTGGGTGAAAAGAGAAGCACTGAACATCTCCAGTGCGCAAAAATGGTGGCTGAATCACTGCGACATGTCTTCCCTTTTCCTAGCTGGTGACAGTGCAGGTGCCAACATAGCTCATAATGTGGCCACACGCATGGGATTATCATCAAACACCTCAACGGCACCATTATCTCTGAAGGGTGTGATACTGATTCAGCCTTTCTTTGGAGGAGAAGAAAGAACAAACTCCGAGAAGCATTTCCTTCAGCCACCCAATTCAGCACTCACTTTATCCGTTTCAGACACTTATTGGCGCTTGGCACTTCCTCTGGGAGCAACTCGTGATCACACATATTGCAACCCTCTTGCACATGGCACGGTGAAGTTGAGAGATTTGAGGGTTTCTTCGATTATGGTGTGCGTTTCAGAAATGGATATTCTGAGAGATAGGAACTTGGAGTTCTCAAAAGCTTTGGCTAAAGCAGGGAAAAGGGTTGAAACGGTTGTTTTCAAAGGCGTAGGCCATGCATTCCAAGTGCTGCATGATTACCAGCTTTCCCATTCCCGAACCCAAGAAATGATGGCACATATCAGGAACTTTATAAACCAGTAACTTCTCTGTTTCATGGGTGCTGTTTTCTGTTCAGATTACATGTTTAAGATACTTCATCCATTAGAAAATTACATTTCATTTCATAATATATAATAGAACTTAATTTATGTTTCTACCAAAAATAAACTCAGAATTCGGTGAGAATTGCGTATTTCACAAAGAATCGAACTTTTACGATAAGAGAAAGGTTCATCTCTAAAGACTAAAGAGTGCTTAAGTCACTAGAAACACAAAGATGATGATAAATTCTTAACATAAAACTAAAAGTAAAGTATAAAATCAAATTTAGTGTCTTCCCTTACCGCACAAGTCATCACTTATTTATAAATAAGATCATTAAGAAAAACATTGAATGATTATCATGAGATATAAATGAATTTTATAATACTCACTACCCTATGAACTCTAATAACCTATAACCGAATTATGATATATTTATGTGCATTAAATATTATATTAAATGAACTGTTATTGATCTGATGTATCGATCTAATTAGAGGTATGTGTATTTTATAATTAAAATTTTATAAGACTGAATTACAGCTTGAGTTCACTACTTAATTCTTAATAATTGCAGTATTTTATCTATTGATCAAAATACTGGTTTTTTAACAGGAAATAAATTATCTTTACCCCCACAATACTGCAAAATATAAGTGTATTTAGTTTTTTTAATAGTAAACATCCTAAATCCCCCTCTTTTTTTCAGCTATACTTCAATTTGCTTCAAAAATCCATATCTCATATACATACGTATCCCGATACTAATACTATTGGGATACTTCACTTGGTCTCCAAACCTAAGAAGCACCAACACTCTTGTTTATTTAATTTGTCTAATTTCCATATTTTTTTTATACTTCACCAACCTTCCAATAATGAAATCCTTCTTTATACAAACTATTTTAAAAAAATAACGAGATCGTGTTATTTGTATATGCAATAATAAAATGTAATTTATGACAAGTGTTATTTATACAATAACAATATTAAATGCACATCACTTCACCCATATTTTACAAAATTATGAAATTTTTATTCGTTTATACATTGTGAGTTTACTTTATTATGAGATATTTATTTTGACTATTGTCATAAACTCTAAATAGTTTTTATAACATATTAAAATTTGTATTTTAAACTTAACTCAATTTTTAAAAAAAATATGCCTTTAAGTTAAGATTTTTTATAGTTGTTTTAGTAATAATAAGTCAAATATTTTTTCTATAATAGAGTTTGTTAAAAAGTTTATTTAAATTAACTTGATTTTTATAAAATCGATTTTAAGATAAAATTTACATACACTTGTATACTTTGAATTGACTGAGTTTGGAATGTGAGATAGATAGGAAATGATGATGTTATTCCCATACCAAATTATATTATTATTGTACCTATAGGTAAAATTTCTAAATTCTAAACCTAAAAGTACAGATAAGTTAAAAAAAAAAGTTACTTAGAGGAAGAGGTTTGAAAGGAATGGGAAAAGATGAAGTAAGAGAAATGAAAGTGAAAGAGGCATGAGTAAAAGTGGTGTGGGGTGTGAGTGTTTATTCTATCTTTAGACATTGTGTTTGACCAACCATGAGATTCTAGTGTCCCTTCTGAATTAGAATTGTTGAGAAAGGAATAGGGGTATGAGAACATGTTGAAAATGAATGATATTTTACAAGGAATACGTAATTGTTCCACAAGGACCACTATTTCATCTTCAAAATAACTCATCTTCCAAAATTTGAAGCAATGTACTTCTTAAGATTCCATCACAAACAATATGTTGTGGTACGGTTCAAAAATATAGTTTATTTTTCAAGCATGTGGATATGGCTTAATAGACTCAATTTCTTTCTATACCTCCATAAAACATGTGAAATGATAATTTTGTTATTTTTCATATTTTTTATTGACACCCTTCTTTTTATTTTTTTCAGATTCATATATTCTAAATTCTAAAATTCATAATACAAAATTATATTCCAAATTTTAGAATTTAGAATGTATTTTTTGGGTTTGAAACTACATTTGGAAAACTTTAAAATATGGAATACAATTTTCTATTCCAAAAATTAGAGTTTGGAATGCATTTTCAAACCAAAAAGTTATCTTTCGAACTACCAAATTTAGAATATAAAACTATATTCTTAAATTTTAGAATTCAAAATATATTGTTAACTCCTTCTTCCGGTTACTCGTATCTTTCGTCTGAGATGTTGTACCTGCAGAAATTATTCGAAGCTTAAGTCAATATTTGTCTTAATTACTCGTCAGAAAAACTAAACTATTAAACTAAATGCTCTATCTATTTATCCTACTCATTAATGGGCCTATTGGATATGTCACTTCATACTAAATCTTCTGTTTATCATTTATTAATTGATTTTCTATTTTATAATTCTGTTTATAACACTTAATTAAATTTATTTGTTGTTTATGCGTGTTTCTTATTAAAATTGACACATGTATGTTTTTTCACGTAAGATTTTCACTAACGCATTTTTTGTTATTTTCTTCTTTGCACTTCTCGACTTTCCTGACCTCTCGACAGATCTCTTTTGGCATGACTAATTTATATATATATAAAAAAAGATAAAATCAAATACCAAGAGAAAGGGGAAAAAAAGTAAAGAAAATCAATTTTTTTATGAAATGAGAGATGTATTTATTTGGTTCATAGAATATGTATATCCAATAAAAAATGTAAGAAATGTTGTGTAACTACGAAAGAAAACAATATTAAATGATGAAAACTAATTTTATTATATGTTCAAAGTGGGAAATATGAAAATATAATATGTATAAATCTTTAAATTGAGAACAATAATTAAATATTGTAGTAAATACTTGAGAAGAAGAAACAGTGCGAGAAAATGAGACAAAGGTCAAAAAGACTTTTGAGGACTCGTGAAATTACTGAGAAAATGTTCATAAAGTAATATCATGAAACATTTATTTTTTTCCTAGTTTTAAACTGTGAAATTCCTTTTTTAATTACTCGTGTTTGTAATCTTTTCCTTTCTTTAATCTTAAGATTTTTACAAGTAAAATTTAAATGGAGATTTAATTACCAAAAAGATGGACTCAAAGTACTTAATGAATATCTCTCCATGACACAACAAGTGCAAGGAGTGGAGGAAATTGGTCAAATATCAATTTTAAACAAAAAAAATAATTATTTATCAAATTCAAAACATTACTTTCCATACTTCACAAGTCACTTTACTTAATGAATTTGAAGATAATTAAATTTGATTTGCACAATGATACATAAACTTAAATACATGTTTCAAAATCAAATTTGTGAAACAATGAATGCAAAGTAACATTTTAAACTTAGAAACTTGTGATTTCAATATTCATTATACAATAATCATGACATCCTAATGTAACCTAATTATGATTGAATATGACTTGTTAGTGAAAAAAATATTCATATTTGATATAAGAAAAGAAATATTCATATTTGATATGGGAGGATAAATATCTTCCTAGTAAGTTATTATATCAATCGAAGTGATTTATCTGGGTATGATGTAAAATTTGTAAATATTTTTTTTAAAAATGAGATGTATGATGAGGGCATAAATAAAATGGACAGATCTCAAAAAGTACTTACAAGATGTAAAATTAAATAAATAAATACATGAAAGATAGAGTTTGGAGGAAAAATAACAAGAATATGACTTAAAAGAGATATAGAACATTTGAAGGGCATAGAATAGAAACCAATATTCTTGTAAACAAAAAAACTATTTTTTTTGTATATAATACTAAAATAACATTGCACAATGAATAATCCTAAAATATTATTACTATAACTATCTTAAAGAAACATCACATGTTTTATATTGAAGTGGTTAAGAAACATAAACTGACTTGAACATTTAGTAGTTGAGTTAGTTCACGAGTCTTAGAACCTTGTTTATGACTTATACAATGAGTTACAAATAAGTGCTCATATATTGACAACTCTATACCAGATTATAATTGGAAAGATAAATAATATTTAGTTGAAATGAAACAATTTTAAGATTGTATTGACCAAATCATAGTTATAAACTAGTGTTTTTTAATATATAAGTGTCATAGTAACATTATCCGTTATAAATATCTCATCCATGTATAATCACTTTGAGCTAATAGAGATTTTCTACCCTGTATTAATTTATTCACTTATCTTTTACAATTTAAAAAGCTTGTTAAATACAATTTTTTCATGCTAACATAAAACTTCTTTAAGTGTGAATGAACAATATACTTATCCTTTGAATCTTCAAATATCACATGTTCTATCATTCTTCTCTCATTGTCCATCTCATTCTCATTTTAACTTTTTGTTCACATTCCTTCATCATTTTAGAGAGTTATCGTGTATTTTTAAATGGATTGCATTATTAAATTTGTTTATATGAATTTATACATATTTTAAGTCTCAATGACCTCACGATAGAGTCTAGTTTTTTTATTTATTTAAAACTTTAGGTCTCAAACAATTTGAAGGTATTAAATCGAATGGTTTAATGAGACTAATAATCTCTATCTATAATTTTTGAATAAATAGGATTACGAAAAAAACTTTTAAAGTGAAACAATTATAATTTTTTTAAAATAACGTGACATGTAGATTCAATTTTAAAAGAATGAAAAACATATAATATTTTATAAATTTAATGAGAAAAAATATAAAAAATAACACAAACAATGATAAAATTATTGAAACATGAAGTTTTGGTGAATAAATATGTAATCAAACAATTTTTACAACGTTAAAAAAAAAAGAAAACCACTTTCATATTTGACAGAAAAAACTATCAAAAGCTGGCTGCTAATTTGTAATGGAAAAGATTTATTTAATACCATATACACTAAAAACATATACTTAACATTATATTATAATAATATAATAATATTTAAAATAAAAAAAAAGTAGATATAATTAAAATGTTAATTTATTAGGCTGTGAAGTAAATGCTTTTTTAGTATTTATTGTTTTAACATATCACCATATTTTATAATTTATTTGGTGATGTGAAAATGTTGATAATAAAATTTACAAAACATAAAAAAAAAATGGTTAAGGATTTTTTTTTTCATTTTAAGCTATTTTTTTTTTCCAATTTTATAAAAAGAAATTTTCTCAAATGCGCGGTCACTTGTAATAATTTATTTCACATTTTCACTCTCCCACACCATTTCGCCGGATCCAGGCAAAGTCTCCGAACGATCATCAAATCAAAACATTTTGGCGATACACTCTGCATTGTAGCAAAGAAGAAAAGTTGGATTTACATGGCGAAGCATTACACGGCGGCGGCGGCGGCGGCGCCGCTGTCACGATTCGGCGTGCTGGTTGCGCAACTCGAATCTATAGTGGCCTCCGCCGTTCACAAATCACCGCAGCCACTCCTCTGCTTCGATCTCCTCTCCGATCTCATCACCGCTATCGACGAGGACACCAAGGTCTCTCTCTCTCTCTCTATCAACCTTTCATCGCATTGCTGTGGATTTGTTTTTTCTTCTTCTTTGCTCGTTCGTTTTTCCGCATTATTTCGTTCGTTCGATATTTGGTTGATTTGGAACTCCGCTGATTCACTTTTGTTCCTCACGTTATTTGGATTCGTTCACGGTTTTTTCTCTCGAATATATATCTCCTGTAGATTAAGTTTGATATTCAGAATTCAGAGGGATATACATTTGCACGTTTCAGTTCGGATAAGCCGTTCCTGCTTTTTTGTTTTCACGCTATCATGCTGTGATGAGCTGACTTAGCTACAGTTTAAAATTCAATGCATGCTGCACAGAACACTGAAAGCAAGCTAAGAATAAGATTATGGTTAAGATACGACTCTTATTGTCTTTTCAGAACTGGCTCTTGTTTATAAACTGAAGCTTTGTAATTAGTGTGAGGTTTAATGTTACTCTTTTGGTTTTTGGCACTTTTATTTTAGCCTGAATTCCCGAAACTCTATCAACGGTGATTTTCAAATTCTAATGTTATAGAATATGGTTTCCAGGAGAATATTTTGTTTGTGCAAAGGAGATGCGAGGATGCTCTGTATTCCCTGCTTGTTTTTGGTGCACGACGGCCTGTGCGTCACTTGGCATCTGTAGCGATGGCAAAGGTCATATCTAAGGGGGATTCAATATCAATTTACTCTAGAGCAAGCAGCCTTCAGGGATTTCTTTCAGACGGGAAGAGGAATGAACCTCAGAAAATTGCTGGTTTGTCTAGATTAAATATTGTTTGAAGTTTTAGATAGATCCTGGATTCCCAAATATTCTTATAATCATCATACTATAAAACTTGTGTAGTTAAATTGTTGTGTCCTTCCTTTGAAGCAGTCACGAGCACAAACGTAAAAAAGAAGCCATGAACACTATTCTATTCCATAACAAGTTTAGGTGAAAGACGCACCCTTAAGGATGCTAACAGGACACTTCAATTACAAACTAAAGGGCTATATAACTTATACATTGCCTCAAAATTTATTGTGGCATTCTTGTTTACAACCCTTACAACAAGACAAGTAACTGCTAATCTAAAACCTGATCTAAAATACTAGGATATACACAATGTTTCCTATGAACTCCAAAAGATTGTTCCAAAGGAAATTAGCCTCCTTAGATTGCAAACATAATTAGCCTTTTGCTAGAGAAGCTATGAAAATAGCATTAGAGAAAAGCCATGAATACAGTAATATTTGTAAGCAAATGTTGGAGCAAGGAGACATTCAACCAGCCACATCACCATAAATTTTGCCCTATTTTTTATTATTGTTAAATAAGAAATAAGAAATTCATTAAGATGAAAAAATGGTCTGCTTCCTTGTTGTTGTTAGAAGCTTTAAAACAAGTCATGATAAACTGTTGGAAATTAAAGAGAGAATAAAATTATGGGGAAGATGTGACACTTCAAAAAATAGAGGAAATAAGAGCACAAGGAAGAACATTGCTCACATGTACTCATCTTTTTCCATACACCTGACTAGTCTTTGGACATTTTAAGAATAGATAGAATATGAAATGTAGCAAGTCTTTGTAAAATAAAATAAGGAAACTCCTTGTTTTATTCTGGAATTGTGTTGGATGTTGTCAATTTGGATTTTAACCTTGGAGAGCTACTCTAAATATATGTTCCTTTTAGCCAACAAAGACAGTATTCAGAGATAGGAAGAAGTACAAGTAAGAATAATGATAAGTGTCTTCCCTAGAGAAAACAATATTTAAACTGTTGCCACTAAGTCACAAGGCCTGAATCTTACAGTTGCCCCAAGTAAAACCAGAGCTTTTTGTATCTCGAATTCTATGAATGAACCAAGCAGAGTGTCTCAAAACTTAAAGCAAGCCTATCACAAAGCAAGTTGGTAAGGAATTTATGGACTGAACCAAACATCTTAGCATATGTGGCTATCGCAGTTATTTGTTGGTGCCCTTTTGATTGTTTTTGCCATAAAAAATGAAATACTATAATAAAAAGAACAAACTGTAAATGAAAGTTTCTGTCTCATATATATTAATTGCTGGAAAAATATCGTAAGCATCGATATGAAAAGAAACTATTTGATACGCGAAGGCATAATTGAATGTATTTTTCTATTATTTCTATAAGATTCTATCTAATCTTATAGAAATAATAGAAATTTTATTTCTCGATGAATGATTTGCAGTATAATATACATTATTGTAATTTGTATACAAGAAGAATCACTTGACTCTTACATATCATAGTTGTGTTAAATTTTGTGTTGCATTTTTTTTTCTGGAGTGTTGTGGTTTTGTTCTTGTTTCTAGCATTTAACTATTCAGATCCTGTCACTTTTCTTTTGTTTTTACTTTTCATTTTTTTCTGAACATAATTTTATAGGTGCTTCACAATGCTTGGGAGAATTGTATAAGTACTTTGGCAGAAGAATCACTTCAGGTTTACTTGAAACAACAATCATAGCAACTAAACTTATGAAGTTCAACGAGGTATTTCCTGACAACTTTTATGTTCATATGTTTAAATTACTAATAACTGAATGATATGCAAATCATAGAGAACAAAATTATCTTTGTTTATGCATGCCTGTTTTCTTTTGCCTAAGTAAAAACTATAAATTTATGATCCTAGCAGTACCTTTAATTACTATTTTCTTTTTTATTATTTTTCTGTTCCTATTTACATTGAAAGTTTGGTACTTGATTTACTTTTAACATGTTTTTAAATTCCTGAAAAGCAACTGTTGAGTGAAAAGATACAATTTTATTGGGCAGTAACCAATCGAAGTTTTGACCCGAGGTTGCAGGAAACGTGTTTAACATCACAAGAAGACTTTATCAAACTAGCGGAATTGACTAGATCACACCTGTATATGATATTGTACTAGAATTGCTGAGTAAGATTAAGAAAATGAAAAGAGGGAAAAAAATAAAAGATGTGTCTCTACATCTTGTAGAGATGTGGGCATATGTTACAGAAGTGAGGAACAAAGAGGTTGATCACATATTAGAAAGTGAATAAGAGAGTGATTATAGTTGGTAAGTTCTTTAGGAAAGAATAAGGGAATCTTAAGGCTTGTAAATATTTCAGTATACTGCTGTTTAAGAATGTAAATTTTTAGTCTAATAGATAAATCAATTTCATTAATGATTAAACAAAAACACTCATTCCTTATACGTAGAACTTGAGCTTTTCTTAGTTGACTCATCACTCTCTTTCTCTCAACTTGACAAAGTGCCTTTATTTGTCTCCCTTTTCTTCATCTATTGCATTTGTCATTTCTGCATCATTTGTCGATTGTCACTTGTGAAAGGTATCTATTCCTATTATGATTAGCTATGCTCTCTTTTAATGAATTTCCTATGTATCAAACATCAGGAGTTTGTTAGACAAGAAGCATTATATATGCTTCGGAATGCCTTAGAAGGCTCTGGTGGCAGTGCTGCTTCAACAGCATATTCAGAGGCTTTTCGTCTTATAATGAGATCTGCCACTGGGGATAAGTCCTTTGCTGTGAGAATAGCTGCTGCAAGATGTTTGAAGGCATTTGCTAGCATTGGAGGTCCAGGCTTAGGTGTAACAGAACTTGACAATTCAGCCTCTTCCTGTGTCAAGGCAGGTATTTTTGTCTCAATTTTGTCTCTTTCACCTGTAAATATGTCAATTGTTTGGTGCAAAATCATTGTAATCTATACATTTCTTTGTTACTGCTACTTTTGATAGGCACTTGAAGATCCTGTTTCATCTGTCCGGGATGCGTTTGCTGAAACTTTGGGTTCCCTGCTTGCTCTTGGAATGAATCCTGAAGCACAGGTCTCTAATATTGTTTTTCTCTGTTTTTTCCTTGGTTTTGCATCATTCATACTTAACCCACCTCAATTTTTTCTAGGTTCAACCAAAGGGAAAGGGTCCTTTACATCAAGCAAAAAAACTGGAAGGTGGATTGCAGAAGCATTTGATTTTGGTCTTTACAAAAGGTTTGATGCTCTGTTTGGGTCACTGTATTATGAAGATGGTGCTAAAATACCATGTTTTTAGGCAGTTTGGCTTTAACCTTTTCCAGATGTGCTTGAACCCGAGCCTAAAACTCATGGAGAAAATCTATTGAAGATTAACGACCATAATCTTTATAAAAGAATAGAGAATTGCAGTTTTTGGAAAAAAAAAACTAACTCTAGTAGTTTTTAAAAGTACGCTTCATGGATTAAGAGGGTATAGCTGAATTGGTTGAGCTTGAGTTGTTGTAAACTCCATAACACGTGTTCAATTCTTGCAAATAAAAAAAAGTTGCACATGTTATCTTTTCTATCTGATCCTGAACTAATTTGTGAGACATTGAAACAAATTGTTTAGTTTGAATGTAATTTTAAGCTAAAACATCCAAATAACTTTTACTTTATTTAAAATTCTTATTTTTTTACTTAACTTTAAAGTAACTTTTGGGCCATAGAATTCTGGGCCAAATCTACTTCTCTGTACTCTCTGTTCTCTCTTTGCCTCACTTTCTCTTATTTTCCCACACTTTTATCATTTTCTTCCATTTTGTCTGATTTCGAATAGTATTTAATGAAATGCATTGAATGCTGGTATTTCTATTCGATCATTGGAGGTCAAATAAATGATTGCAAGTGAGTTGTTGGATGACAGGAGGCAATACTTAACTTCCATCATGGAATTGCAGAAAATGGATTATGGCCGTTATCCAGGCAATTGCGCCTTGCTCTTTCTGGTCATTGCTAGTCTGCATGGAGGGGGTGAAGTGAATGGATATTGCCTTTATTGTCTGTTGAATATGAACACAGATTTGTTTCAAAAGTGGGCTGCAGATTGTTTTATTTTTTATTTTCTATTTTCCCATATCTTCTGTATTTGTATTATTTTTCTTTGTATGTGCTGGTTAAATTTATACCCTGCAGATTGTTGCCTTTTGATTTACATTATTAATATTAATATAAGTTATAAACCCAAAGTAAAGAATGGGGTTCATGCCTTATACTCTGAATTGATCTAAAATTTACAAATTTTCAACTGTCTCATTTTCTTGTTGTGGCTTTCATTTATACTGCACATTCTTTGTGGGCATGTAATGATTTTTTTATTTCCATTTCAGTTAGTGGAGTGAAGTCTAGGAATGTTCGGACTGGGTTAACATTAGCATGGGTATTCTTGTTACAGGTGAATCACATTTCTTTGATAGATGTTCCGCTTGCAGTTTATTTAAAGGCGTTCTTGTGGATATTTGTAGATTGGTTATTTTCTCAGAACATAGAACCCTGTCTTGTTTAGTAATAGGGACACTTGTTCTTATTCTGCTGTTTTTTAGCTTTAGCCATTCATGAATTTATTTACTTTAACGAGACATTGTCATTTTACTGTCTTTATTTCTTAGTTTTGGTTTGCTACTTTGTTTTTCTTTTTTGGAACACTGACTGCTTTTCATCCTTTTCTATAATATAAGTTTTTTTTTCTCTCTCTCTGAGAAGCAGTGTTTTTATCTAGACACTTCAATTCAGGTCACTTTGTACACATTAAGGTTGGGAGGCAAATGGAATATGAATTGAAAAAGTCACTTTGTACTCACTTTTATTTGGTGTGGTTGTTGATATATGACTGAAAGTTTTGATTTTATGTATTGATCTTTTGTATTTTTTTACGTATGGGTAGATTGTCCCCTTTAATAGTTTGGTAGCTGCCACCCAAGTTATTGTAAAGAAGAAAATTAAAGTGCATTTACTTTTTCTGATTGTGAATACTATTCTCCGGTAATTTTGTTTTGCAGGTCATTCGGATAAAATATCTGCTTCCTGACAGTGAGCTCCAAAATTTGGCATTGCAAGTTATGGAAATGCTCCGTGCTGAAACTTCTGTTGATGCCCATGCCTTGGTATTTTTCTTATTTTTTAATTTGTACTTTTGCTTTTAGTTAATTACGGATGTGTATTCATTAAGATAGACTGGTGGAAATAGGAGAGGAGGGAGAAAATAGTGCCACTTTTTAAAATTTTCGCTGTTTATTTAGGCCCTGTTTGGACTTTGGAGGAATTTCTTAACTTATTTCAGCTTTTTTATTGCAATAGGGACGCGTAAAACATTTTGGTCCAAGTTGGACTGGCTTATGAAATAGCTGTTAAAGTAGTACTTATGAACTATTAGAGCTTATAGTCGTAAGCTACAAACTGAAGCTTATCAAATTAACCTTTGCCTAAGCTAAATTGTCTAAGGCCGTTCCTTTTAATAATAGTTTTCTGACTAAATTAACCTTCATAGTGTCAAAAGTTCATTTCTGCATAAGCATTTCTCAAAATGTATCCAAAGGATATTTGGTTTATTTTAGTCTGCACTAAAGTAAAACTTATTTAACGAGCTCCACCTGAATAAGTACCTATTGAAGCTGGCCGACCAAATGGGGCCTTAATGTAAGCCTATACTTTCTTAGTACATTTAATCTATATGTAAATCAGGTGAAGCTTGTAGAAAAAGTCAAGGTGAAAACACGTTTCTGGTTTTATTTTCTTATAAAACTGATTAAAATTAACAAGATCCATGGTAAAAGGTGGCTTTGCTATGTACTTGATGAGTGTGTGTTAAATTAAGGCAATTCTGGAAACATTTTTCCTTATTTTGATGGGGTGATCCTTGGTGCCATGGTAAGGTCGGCAAGGAAACAGCTCCCAAGGGATAGAGATGTATACATCTAACCTTCTCCAAATCCACTGTGGTGGGAGCCTTGTGTACTGAACCCAAAACTATCTGAAAAAGGAGAGTGGAAATAATGAGGTACATGACTAGACTTTCTCCTGTGTTGAATAAGAGAAACCCAAATCAAACAGGAAGGTAAGGCTCACCAACCTTGCTTTATAACATCGGTCGGGCCGAAAATTTTCCCTGAAGAAAATATAGGACAAGAAACATATATTCATGAAGCCCCATGTACCCATATCCTTCTAAATAGTCTACCTCTGCTCTCCTTGGGCATCGTCTATAATTTCAAATGACCACATTGTGTTTGGAAATCTATTTGGTAAAAAATTACCACTGAAAGCAGAGAGAAGAGCACATAGATGGGGTATTAGGTTTAACTAAAAGAAAATAAGGAACAATCAAAATCTGTCAACAAGTTAGGGCATCAATTCTTCTGTTTATTTCATAGAGAAGTTTACTAAGGTTGCTCACTGATACTGGAAAAATGTCCTGATGGTCACCATGTAGCTAAAGTTTCTCACCTGGTGGGATAGTTTTGGTTGTTGTATGCAATAGACGGATGGAGAAGATTATTAAAGGGAAGTTTCCTTATAAGTTTGCTAAAATTAATGTTTGTTCCACAAACATAAAAATCTCTGTTTTGATCCACTTGAATAAATAAGATGGATAAAAATAGTGCATTCAAATCTACATTGTTGTGCTTTTTTACTGATGTGTATATATGAGTTTAAAAATAAGCCAAGGCACTTACATAAAACCCAAACCCTGAAGCTAGGTACATACCAAAGAAATAATAATAAAATAACATTACATTTTAACACTCCCCCTTACGGTGGAGCGAGCATATAGGTCATACGCCAAACTTGGAACATATAAACTGAATCCTAGGTCCTCTTAGAGATTTAGCTAGAATACCTTTGAGTTGTTCATTAGAACTGACAAACTCAGTAATAAGATCCTTGGACAACTTCTCTATAACAAAATGACAATCAATCTCAATATGTTTAGTTCTCTCAGAAAACAATGAATTGGAGACAATATGACGAGCTGTTGTTACAATACAATTTCATCTGCTTATTTTTTCACAAAATTTCAATTCTTGAAGTTGTTTAATCCACACAAATTCAAATGTAGCTAGGGCCACATATCTGTATTAAGCTTCTACATTAGATCAACAACAACACTTTGTTTCTTACTTTTCCAAGATATAAGAGATTCTCCCAAGGAATACAAAGTATCTTGTGGTAGATCTCTTGGGAATAGGACAACCAACCCAATCAGCATCACAATACCCTAATATAAGTATTTACCTTGTTCTCATACAACAATCCTTGTCTTGGGGTCCCTTTTACATATCTGAAAAGGAGTAAAGTCCATTAACTTTGATAAATTAATTTAAAATTTCCTTTAGAAATTCGGGATCCTATCAAATTCTTGGATTGAAAGAGAATGGATAAAAGGTTGAACATGTATATTTCATTAGCATGCTCAAAATCTTTAAATGGATATACTTGCCATTTAAATTCTAGTAGAATTCAAACCCTAAACCCTTAACTTTGATAAATCAATTTAAATTTTCCTTTAGAAATTCGGGATCCTATCAAATGTTTTGGATTGAAAGAGAATGAATAAAAGGTTGAACATGTATATTTCATTAGCATGCTCAAAATCTTTAAATGGATATACTTGGCATTTAAATTCTAGTAGAATTCAAAATTGACTGAAATTTGGATGCCATCTGGAGCTGAGCATTGGAAATGAAGAAATTCAAGTTAAATCAGTAGAGTAGTGGCTTCTTACAAATAACAAGACTTTAAATTTTTGAACTATTCTCAGCTTTGTCTGTGACTGAATGAAGATAAGAATACATATGCGAAAACAATTTTTGAGGACTTGTAAAATCTGCTGCCTACGTGTTGAGATTTTGGAAATGAAGAAATTCAAGTAAAAACAGTAGAGTAGTGGCGTCCTACTAATAACAAGACGAGCTTTAAATTTTTGAACTATTCTCAGATTTGTCTGTGACTGAATGAAGATAAGATAAGAATATATTTGTGAAAACAATTTCTGAGGACTTGTAAAATCTGCTGCCTACATGTCGAGCTTTTGGGATGAGAATAGGGCAATTGTGGCGCATTTGTGTTTTTTTTCTGCAGAAACTGTGCATGTGGTTAGAGCAAACTGCTACTATTTTCAGCCTGTGATTTTCTTGAATGTGTTGTGGTTTCTTGAATGCATTGTGATTGAGATCACAAAATAGTTTTTCTTGCCCCAACAGTGATTCATCTTTCAATTAATTTTAAATTTGGGTTTCCTTTGATGCTAGTGGTTTGTGAACTAGCCATTTGCTTCTTTCTTAATAACTAGATTTAGGGTTGTAATATTTTGAACATTTTAAACTGTTGAGAAGAATGTCTTATTTCTTGTTGCAGGCATGTGTTCTTTATGTCCTTCGTATTGCTGTAACTGATCAAATGACTGAACCTACTCAAAGGAGCTTTTTGGTGTTTTTGGGAAAGCAGGTACAATTTTGTGTAAATTAAATTAGTAGTTAATGTTTTTCAAGCTGAGTATTTCAGCTCTGATGTCTTCTTAATGATGTTTACTGAATCTTACTCCTTTTCCCCACCTTTTGGCAAATTATAGGTCCAATCACCTGAGGCAAGTCCCTCCATGAAAGTTGCAGCCTTGCGTACACTGTCTTATACTTTAAAGACAGTGGGAGAGGTAAGGCATACCAGCTTATGTTTCAATTTGGTAATGAAATCTGCATTTTTTAACCAGCAACTATGAGGACTGGAATGTCTCAAGGTGTGCTTATTTTAATTATTCCATGTGCAGGTTCCATTTGAATTTAAGGAAATTCTTGACAACACTGTAGTTGCAGCTGTGTCACATTCTTCGAAACTTGTGAGCTCATGAAAGCATATTTTATATAAATATAATTTATTATTCTCATATTAATATCCTTGCTCATTTTGGATTCAAGACTAATTTTAAGTTTAAACACATCATATTATTCTTTGGGGTGGAATGAAATAATTGAAAATATAAATGATTTTGCCTTGTAAATAGTTTCTTCGAGGAAAATGTGAAAGGAAGCAATATGGCTAACATTCAGTTAGGATGATGGCGGTTTGTGGAGAGAAAAGAAAATGCTTCCTTTTGTCACATACAATTTTTATGCTCCAGCTAAAAGGGGAGTGTTAGAATAAGTTGTCTTAAATAGAATTTATTGAAAAGTTGCTATGTTTTTTGTGCTGTACCTAGCTCCTAGATATATCTTTTCCTATTTTCTTCTCTTCCCTCTCATACATTGTATCTAATATTTCCAAAGATATTATAAATTAGATCCTAAGAGAGGGAAAATCATCTTCTCAAATGCATTCTCTATTCTTTTGTATTTTTCTCAAGTCTCAACATGATATCAATGCTGTACCATCCTCTGTGATCTGGTTTGTCACTAATACATTCAACAATGATATATGTTGCTTACATTTTTTGTATGTAATAATAATAAACTTTGAGCTTAGTTTAGATAAGTCCGTTTGTGCCTTTATATGCTTTAAGCTCTATTAATTCTTGGGATTGTGTTTATTAGAGATATAAATAAAATCAATACACCAGGTGTGCACCTAAATATAAATTTTAACCCAGCATAATAAAAAATGTAAAGTGGACTATCTCCTTGACAGTTGGTAATAACTTAACTGTTAAGTTACTGGCATGAATGCTTGTAATAAGTGAGTATAATTACCCACTGCATGGCTTTATCCAATTCACAAGCCTTTTGCTTTATATCTCGTGTGTGATAAAAATATGGAATCGCAGCATAGTTATGGTACTTTGGCTTTTATTTCTTGTCTTTTATATCTGTTCTTAATATGCAAATTCTCAGGTTCGAATTGAGGCTGCTTTGGCTTTACATGCATTGGCGGAAGTTGATCCCACTTGTGTTGGTGGTTTAACTTCGTATGGGGTGACCAATCTTACTGCTTTAAGAGAGAGGGTTTCTTTTGAAAAGGTAATGTTTGTTAAATTTGGTGATAATCTATAGTTTATTGCATGTTTTGTAATTGTTAAAATAAATTTATTGAAGGTAATATGAAAAGAGTACAACAGTAGAAGATGAGAACTCTTTGCTTATTCACAAATGTGATACATAAAAAAGACAGGTGAAGATTGATAAGTAATTTAGTCGGGCAGCTTAATGGAGTCTGTTTTTGATTAATAAAGATTCTGTTTGGATAACCTTTTTCACAAGCACTTATAGGGGACAATAATAGAGAAGAAAAATGAACTACCGTAGGCTAAAATGAGTTTATGTATAAGTTTTTGTTAACTAAAAGCAAGTATGCAGTAGCATCACTATGCTATATGCAATGCCAACTAGGTTGGCAACACCGACAACATCAATCTTCTGCAGCATACTTAGATATTATGAAAAAAGAAAACAAAAATATACATGAAACCTATGAAAAAGTAAATGATATCTGTCTCTAAAGAAATCAATACTATGAAAAAAATGCATAGCATCCCGCCAATTGTCAATCTGACAGCTATATACTAGTAAGATTGAAGCGGTATGTCTTTTTAACTGATATGTTCCAGAGCCAATAAAGCTTTATTTTTGTTAGATATTATTAGATATAATTAGATATTATTTAATATTATGAGATATTATAGATATTGTTAGATATCTCATATTTATGTAATGGGCTTAGTCCATATGTTTCTTTTTCCTATATAAACATAACCCTATGTGTTCAATATACACAAGGGATTTACCCTATTCTTTCTTTTCCTTTAATATGGTATCTAGAGCATAAGGTTAGAGTTTAGGGTTCAATTTTTATTGGTGAACCCACTATTCACTGGAATTTTCCAGCCACCACCCCACTGTCTCGTCGTACCCGCCTCCAGACCTTCGCCAGACCTTCACCGGACCTTTGTCGGACCTTTGCCGGACCTTCGCCGGAGCCGCCGCTGGAATCGCTGTCGGAGCCTTCATCTTTGTTGCTCCCGCCAATTAACCGGTGATTGGATTTGTCCTTATCTTTTATGGCTTCTTCCGCTTCCGCTGCCACTATAGCTTCTTCTTCAGTCATTATGCGGATTCATCTATTTATACTAATTACGTCAATGTTCATCTTTCCATTGACAAATTGGATGGAACCAATTATGACACTTGGGCATCAGATATTAAATTATGGCTTAAGAGTCAAGGTTATGTTGATCATCTTACTCATCCTACTCTTGCTGAAAATGAGGTTGTTCGTTGGTCGAAAATTGATGCTCAATTATGCATTGTTATCAAATCGACCATTCACTCATCTTTAAAACAAATTTTTCGTATCTATGAAACATGTTCAGAAGTTTGGGAACAAGCAAAATTATTATACACCAATGATACTCAATGTCTTTATGGTGTGTGTCAAAATCTTCTCACAATTGTTGCTCCCAAACGTCTTGATGGTACAATGGCAGAATATCTAGGTAAACTTCATGCTCTTCTTCATGATTTTAATGAGTTATTACCTCCTGCCTCTACTCCTTCTCAAGAACTAGAACAAAGATCCAAGTTCTTCATGTTATTGGGTTTACATGGTCTTCCTGATGATTATTCTCACGTTCGTGATCAAATTTTGGGATCTCCTATTGTGCCCAATTTTACTTCCACTTGTTCTACCCTTTTGCGCGTGCCAGGTAAACACACCGCTGATATAACGTCTCATGTTGATGACTCTTCTGCTTTAATATCTCAGCATAATGATCGTACTCGCCCTCACAAGCCGGGCAAAGGGCGTCACAAGTGTGACCATTGTGGCAAACTTGGCCACAAAATTGACAGATGTTATTCCTTACATGGTCGTCCTCCTAGATCTGTTGCGGTTGCTCAAATTGCCCCTGTGCAACCTTCTACCATGGACCATACTTCAATTGATACCCCAAGCCAGCCTGCTATTTTCAATGAATTTCTTAAATGGTATGAGGATCGTCAGAACCCTAGTTCCACGGCTTCTGTTGCACATTCAGGTACATCTTTTGTTGGCCTCACTCACTCCACTTCCCATGGCCCTTGGGTTCTAGATTCAGGTGCCACTGATCACATTACTGGTAATAAATCTTTTTTCTCTTCCCTATCTACTACGGGTTATTTACCTTCAGTTACCATGGCCAATGGATATAGGGTACCATCACATGGTGTTGGTACTATTAATCTTTTTTCATCTTTATCTATTGATAATGTTCTTTATGTCCTTGGGTCTCCATTTAACTTATTATCAGGATCTCATGGACTTTATCAACTACAGATCTCTGCACATGTTGGCGCAATTATGGATTCTCCATCTCTCATTCATGCTCGGTTGGGTCATCCTAGTCTTGTCAAGATGCAACAGCTTGTTCCAAGTTTGTCTAATGTGTCTACTTTATCGTGTGAGTCGTGTCAGTTAGGGAAACACATTCGTAGTTCTTTTCCTCGTAGTGTCTCACAACGTGCTTCATCTCCTTTTGCCTTAGTTCACTCTGACATTTGGGGACCAAGTCGTATTAAGTCTAATTTAGGATTTCAGTATTTTGTTACTTTTATTGATGAATTCGAAATCTGTTGATACTCCCATGGATCCCAACGTCAAGCTTCTACCCAATCAGGGGGAGCCTCTTTCAGATCCTGAGAAGTACAGGAGATTAGTTGGAAGATTGAACTATCTCACTGTTACTCCTGATATTTCCTTTGCAGTCAGTGTGGTGAGTCAATTTCTTAATTCTCCATGTGAAGATCATTGGAATGCAGTCATTCGTATAGTGAAGTACATTAAAGGCTCTCCTGGAAAAGGTTTGTTATATGGTCATAATAACCATACTAAAGTCGTTTGTTATTCAGATGCTGATTGGGCAGGATCTCCATATGATAGAAGGTCAACTTCTGGTTATTGTGTCTCCATTGGTGATAACTTGATCTCTTGGAAGAGCAAGAAACAAAGTGTTGTGGCAAGATCTAGTGCAGAAGCAGAATATAGAGCTATGGCCTCGGCTACTTGTGAGCTTATTTGGCTTTAACAGTTACTTAAAGAATTGCAATTTGGAGAGGTTACTCAAATGACACTGATATGTGATAATCAGGCTGCTCTTCATATTAGCTCAAATCCAGTTTTTCATGAAAGGACAAAACATATTGAGATTGATTGCCATTTCATTCGAGAAAAGATTATATCAGGAGATATCAAGACTGAGTTTGTTAATTCAAATAATCAATTAGCAGATATTTTTACTAAACCCTTACGAGGACCTAGGATTGATTACATTTGTAACAAGCTGGGTACATATGATTTATATGCACCAGCTTGAGGGGGAGTGTTAGATATTATTAGATATTATTTAATATTATGAGATATTATAGATATTGTTAGATATCTCATATTTATGTAATGGGCTTAGCCCATATGTTTCTTTTTCCTATATAAACATAACCCTATGTGTTCAATATACACAAGGGATTTACCCTATTATTTCTTTTCCTTTAATAATTTTGACCTGTTATGCACATGTCTAGTACGAAGTTCTTGTTAAAATTTTGTTTGCCTGCTCATTTTAAAGGTTTTGATAAAAGTAAAGTGGCTTTGTGCACTATATGTTAAGTGGAATGGCCACGTCTCCAAGGGCATTTGGATGCATGTGCATGGGTTATAGAATTACATGGTATTGTAGATTGAAGTTGGTGTTATGCTCATGGTTGTTTCCGATTTGACTGAGAAACTGACACTGGGGTTACTAGGCACAATTACACAT
Source organism: Phaseolus vulgaris (assembly GCF_000499845.2). NCBI lineage: Eukaryota > Viridiplantae > Streptophyta > Magnoliopsida > Fabales > Fabaceae > Phaseolus > Phaseolus vulgaris. Next base: position 444,173 of record NC_023752.2, read on the forward strand.
TTTAACAACTAACTACAGAAAAATAGAAATTGATATGGGTTAGTCAGCTCAACCATTGAAATATAACTAATTTTTGTTATTACTATGGATTCTGTCAAGTAAATTATTTCGAAACATGAATAACATTCTACGCAAATGGTTTGTATGTGTTAAGGTAGGAAATTTAAGTTTAACTCAATGTTACAGAACCGACTTAGTAAGGTAAGGTTTGTCTTTACTTATATATTATAATTTGGTTATATCTCTGGTCGATGTAGTATCTCTAACAATATGTATTATATATAATTTTTGTTGTTGATTTATTTATGGAGAGTTATGAAAAATCTATCTTCAACTAGTGGCTTTCATAAGATTTCATTTTATGAATTGATGTTGATGCCTTATTTGCAGGGAAGCAATTTACAGTTTGAGCTCGATTCTTTCCATGGGCAGGCTACTGTCTTGGCAGCTTTAGTCTCTATTTCGCCAAAATTACCTCTTGGTTATCCAGCCAGGTAAGTTTCTTCCCTCCATCATTAATTAATTTTATTTTTTATTTATTACTTACTGGTTAAGTTACAGTTCTTTCTACACCAAATTTATGAATTGCTTTCCACTATGCAAATATTTGTGCCTAAGCCCTGAATTTGGAAGTGCCCAGTTTTTGCTTTGATTGTAATTTATATACAGGTCTTATGAAATAGATGTTGATTAACACTTAGTTTATTTGGATGATTAAGTGTGAAATGATTTGAAGATTTAAAAGAAATCAAAATTGTATTATAAAAGAGTCAGAAATGATTCACGGACTTGTGTTTTGTAAGTCAAGAACTAATGATTTTTTTTTTTTTTAAAATCTCCTGGACTAATGGAAGGTTTTTATTCTCAAGGACTAAATTGATTGACACATACAATCAGGATGATTAATTTGGGGTTACTCTTAAAATTTTGCTAGTTTTTCCAATAACTCACATTACCTCCTTTTAAGTTATATGATTTTAAATCATTTTTAATCTCAATTAATTTTGTATGACCAAGATTTGCCCACTCATACTCATTCTCAGAAAAACAATTTACTTATTTTATATATATATCATGTCATATATATATATATATATAACTAGATTGGATATAAGCTGGATGCTATAAACATTTATAAATAACTATCTCTAATGAACTGCTAAACACAACTGGACATGTTTCATACTGCGCACACAACTATACAATGACCAAGGAATCATCACTATTAAATTTAATGCTTGCTTGATTTGCTGCACTAATTAATAATAATGTGCTATGACCAGGCTTCCCGGATTAGTGTTTGGGGTTTCAAAGAAAATGCTGACAGAACATAGTCGCAACCCGGTGGCAGCCACAGTTGAAAAAGAAGCTGGATGGTTGCTTTTATCATCATTATTGGCTTCTATACCGAAGGAGGTTTGGACTTCTAGATAGTTTGTTTTTTTCTAAAGCTATGTTTTTTTGTATAAAAATAGAACAATATTTAAGGAAATCATGTGTAAATATTTGTTATCAGCATTACAGAAAATAAAGCATAGTATTTTATAACAACATTAGGGAGAATAATCAGGACTTCAAGGGAGCAAATCTTAGTGATTTCCTTCACAACAATGAGAATTATTAAGCCCATGTCCATTTTCAGATTTTCTTTAGCTTTCTAATCTTTTGAAAAATTATAACATGAAATTCTACATGTTTCATTAGATTTTTAAAGATGAAATGTGCAAATTATTAACCTAGGATAAGCCTCATAATTGATTTAAGCTAAATTCTGATGCCTGGAGGTTTTGGTTGTATGCAGGAGCTTGAAGAGGATGTCTTTGATATTCTTGCCTTATGGACTACTCTGTTTACTGATAATCCAGAAAATGAAATGAAGAAGACTGATGATTTAATGTCAAGGATTTAGTAAGTACATCTTAACATGATCCAGTATCTTTAGTGTGATCAAATCCTTATATGACTATCTTTACCTTTTGAATTTTCCATCCTTCTGGTGATTATCTGATTCTCTAAAACATAGAGATCAGTCTTTATAGTGTACAGGAATATTATGCAGTTACCAACTACTTGCAACGGATGGCACATCTAGAAGTAACTAACTCTGCTAAGCTGACAAATATATAAAAAAGTTAATACAATTGCAATGCATACAACCACAAGATGCATGAAATCATTGGAAAATTCTGGTGTGAATGTATGACAAATATAGAAAAAAGTTAATACAATTATAATGTTGTTTTGCACATTTTATTTATTTTCTGTGTTGATTAGTAATTTTAAAATGTGTTTGGTTGTGTATTTGTCATTCATTATTACCTCTTGTATCTTGTAGTGTTTGGTCTGCAGCTGTTCATGCACTCACTGCATTCATTAAATGCTTCATATCTCCTAATCTCGTAAATGGTGGAGTTCTACTTCAGCCAGTTCTTGTATACCTTAGTAGGTATAACTTTCTTGTCTACCCGCTTCTTTTCATTTGTGGCTGAGTCTGTGACTTCATTTTATATCAAGTCCTAATCTATGTTGAAAGCAGTGCATTATCGATCATATCAGCATTAAGAGCCAAGGAAGTGCCACATGTAAAGCCTGCAGTGGATGTATTTGTTATCAGAACTTTAATAGCTTACCAGTCTCTTCCTGATCCTTTTTCATATAAAAGTGACCATCCTCAGATAATCCAACTATGTACATTTCCGTTCAGGTAGTGTTTGCTCTCTTTATTTCATTTAATATATTGACTTGAGGTTGAACGTTCACAGAGTTTGGGTTTGGACCTAAATGAGACTGACAAAACTTGCATGTAATGTGAGGGTTGGCTCCTCATTTATATACTTTAATTTCACCTTATTACTAATTGATCTTGGTCTTGAGATTCATTAAAAAGTATGTTCAGTTATATCTTTTTTGTGTAGTAATGGTTCCTTTAAAATGACAATTATTTCATGTTTGGTATTGTGAAAAAATATGTAAAATTGCAATTATAATGTTTTTCTCTTCTTTCTAATTTTTCTAATTGGTATTATTTTCAAGAATTTTCTGTTATTTTTTGGGTTGATAAAAGGTAATTTCTTGAAGAATTGAAGAAATTACAATATTGAATCTTTCTTAACAAAGACAAAAAAGCCAAGCAACAAATTAATTACTTTTTGAAAAACTACTGTATGCTTACACCAATTAAAAATCAAATGATTATTATTATTATCCCAGATCAATTGTTGTGCTATAAAAGCATTATTAAAAATGCGAGAGTTATTGCAAATAATATAGTGATGCTTTTGCATACCTTTGCTTTTAAAATAAAACTGCAAGACTTAATCTGCAACCATTTTTGCTGGATTAGGCATCGTTGCATCACCAAAACCATTAAACCTAACTAGTAAATCTAAAACTGTTAAATGATTTTATTTTGTTGCATTTACTTCATGTTTGTAACAATGAACTGTTAACTATTTATTGATTGATCTGTGTTTTTTTGTTCTTGTATGAATAAGATATGCTTCAGAATATGAAGAAAGTTCGTGCTTGAGGTTGCTCTTAGACAAGAGAGATGCATGGTTGGGTCCATGGATTCCTGGAAGGTTTCTATCTGACTGTTATGCAATTAAGCCTTGTTGTTTCCTTTTACTCATTAAAATAAATTGCAATGAACCCTTGTTGTCAAATGAAATTATAAAATTATACAAATGTCTCCTATCTTCTAAGTTTCTAACTTCTGTGAAAAAGGGATTGGTTTGAAGATGAGCTTCGAGCTTTCCAAGGAGGGAAAGATGGCCTTATGCCCTGTGTATGGGAGAATGAAATTTCTAGCTTTCCTCAGGTATTAAATTTTTGAAGAATACAGTTAACAATCAGTCACTTATGTAGTAATATACTGTTAAGTATAAATTAACTGTTTCTTTATCTCCTTAACTTTTTTAAGATTAGAAATATTTTTGCCTTGGACTCCTAAAATGTTATTCTCTATTGTTTTTTTTTTAAATATTTTCTTTTTGGTTTTATAAAGCTATATTGTGATTATATGTTCCAATTAAATTTGTGATTGTTACATGCGGTCTTTTCGCCTTAATATGTGATCAAATAATTATTTGAACATGATTTCTTTTTGTGTGGCATGCTCATGGAATGTTCTAAATTAGCAGAAACATTATTAAGTAGAGCTGGAAATTAGAAAATTATTTTTGGCATATGTTTGTTGTGGAATTTGTATCTCGAACAAAAAAAAACTAGTAGGGGGGAGGGACTTCGTAAATAGTAAGAGCATCAACCACTGATCCAGGGATATGCTGAATGGTAAGCCGCTTAGTAAGTACCATCTCCCTGACAAGAACATGTCAATCTCCATATGCTTGGTGTGAGCATGGAGAGATGTGTTCTGAGCAAGAAAGACACCATTGATTGTCAAAGTAGACATTGAGAATTGGAAAAGAGACCTCAACCAAAGTTCATTGAATTGGGTTTTGCCACGTGAGAAGACCACTGACTAGTAAGAATGTGGATAGAGAATAGCATGATAAATAGAGGTGGAGAAATGGTGGAATCCATTGGAAGAAAACATTTTAGAAAGTCTTGATCAGTACGCCTTTGATAGAATCTTAGCATTTTATTTGATATATCATAATAGGGTCATTTGATCCATGTAGTTGACACCTGACTCCGCGTAGAATGGGAGTGGATATTTTTGGTTATTGTACAATTTTATGTTAGAATTTCACTTTATTTTAAAATAAATTTTGATTAGTTCGTCCAACTCATTTATATGTTTGTCTCATGCTGTCTTATTATTTTATTGGATGCATTTCTACTTCAGTAACACCTTAATTTTAACTTGAAGCCGGAGACCATAAGCAAGACTTTGGTGAACCAGATGCTTCTGTTTTTTGGGACCATATTTGCTTCTCAGGTAGTCCATCAACAACCTTGGCATATTGCAGAATTCAGAGAGTGGTTGTTATTATCGTGGACATCAGTTAGTGTTTTATATCTCAGGATAGTGCTGGCATGCTCTCCCTCCTGGGCATTATGGAGCAGTGTTTGAAAGCTGGGAAAAAACAAAATTGGCGCAAAGCTAGTCTTACCAATATTTGTGTGGGCTTACTTGCTGGCTTTAAGGTTCTTTCCATCCTTCTACTGGTATCATCAAAGTATCCTGTGCGGATCTCACCTAATATAATTTTTTGTTCTTCTCCAGGCTTTGCTCTCGTTTCGACTGCAAACACTTGGACAAGAGATTTTGGGTTTGGCACAATCTATTTTTCTGGTAGGAAATCTCTTAATCCACATACAAAAAGTAAATACATTTAGTATCTTGAAAATATAAAGAGTATTCATCACATTCTTACTTTAATAAGTTCGAAACTGAATGAGAAGATGGTGTAGGATGATTTAGAATTATTCTTCAATTGTTTGTTTACCCAAATTGTCACTGTGTTATCTCCTTTTTTTTTTCTTTTGTTAAATATTATGGTATGGTGTTTGTTGAATTTGAATGGAAGAGTATTTTGGCGGAGGGAGACATTTGTGCATCACAGCGCAGAGCATCATCTGAAAGTCTTGGATATTTAGCTCGATTTGGAAATGATATCTTCACTGCAAGAATGGCAAGTTCTTTTCTGCTTTTCAATATACATGTTTTGTTCCCTGTTCTGTCGACTGTAATTTTATTATAAGAAACATCTTCCTTATTCACGAGGGGAGCATATTATGTGAGAACTTAAAGAAGGAGTATTTATCTCTGACCACAGAATCATTTATGGACAGTTAAGATGAAATTTGAGTAAAAACAATCTTAACCATCCATATCATGTGTGAAATATTAATTGTTTTTATTTCTTGTGTTCTCACCCGCTTAGACACATTTAGCTTTGAAATTTTTTCTGCACTAATCAATTTTTCTTCTGTGATTGTTCTTTTCATCAATGATGTTGCCAAGCAGACAAGATCACTACTTGGTGAGCTAAATGGTGCAACTGATCCGAACTATGCTGGATCAATTGCTTTTGCACTTGGCTGCATTCATCGCAGGTCATTTATTATAATACCAATGAATGCTTAATAGTTTTGATGTTTATTTTATCAGTTTTTTCAATTCCCTCAATATATCATCCTTTCATTCTGAAACACTGATGAGTTTTTGTGGACAGCGTGTCAAAAAGGAATAAATCTCTATTTGATACTTTGAAATATTTCTGTTGATAAGTTTAATTGTGTAGTTAATTTCTTTCTTCTTTAGGATTTAGTTTCCTACTTTCACTGATGTAATTCTCCTTTATAAAAAAGAGGAAACCCTACACAAATTGATCATCAGTAATATTTTCATATTTCCAAGTATTTTTATTTGTTTGAACTCTGTTTATCTGTACTTTAGCACATAACCTTTTTGTGATTAGTTTGGTTTAAAAAAAAGTGAAAGGAAAGAAAGGAAAATGAGTAGAAAATGGGATGATAGTAGGTTGTTTGGTAGGAGGTTGGAGCATCCCTCAAATTCTCCAATTAGTTTATTTATTCTTTGCCGATAAAAAAAAAGGTAATAACACATTGTAAGTTAGGTGATTAGCAATTGAGATGTGATAAAAGGAAAAAGGGTGGTTAATATTGACAGAAATAGCACCAATGAGAAACTTTACACTTTTACAGTAGTTTCTTTCTAAAAATTCTTTCTGCTTTGTGAGACAATCTAATTTATTGGAGGATTAGTTTATGCAAAACTACACTGGTTCTGGTAGAAGGTTTACATGATGTTTCTGGTGCTTTTTTCTTGTGCGTTTAAGATCTCAGCTTAGATATTTGGCTGACAGATCTACTAACTATTTCAAACTTATATGAGCAATTAATGGTTTTACTTCCTTCTCCTGATTGCTACAGGCCCCATTTCTTTTATAATTCTGTCACTCTTTCCCAAGTGTACAACATCAACTCTAAGTTTTGACAGTTCTTTTCTTATGTATCTTGACTGCAGTGCAGGAGGGATTGCTTTGTCAACTCTAGTGCCTGCAACAGTGAGCTCTATATCCTCACTGGCTAAAAGTTCGGTAGCTAATCTGCAGATTTGGTCTATGCATGGTCTTCTTTTAACTATTGAAGCTGCTGGCTTGTCCTTTGTCTCTCATGTCCAGGTATTCATAGTTAAATATAAGCATCTTAAGATTGATAATATATTAATATAGTTTTGATATTTTGTCGTCCAAATAGAATTAATGATCTGACAAAATAATTGCTGCACGAAGAGCTTTGCTCCTTTGTTTTAATGTGATAATATATTTGTCAAGGACCAAATTGACGTAGTTCTATGAAATGTAACTGATTGATTAATCTGAGCCATCCAGTGTTTTTTATAATTTGAATTTTGTATCCATGCTCCAGAGAAAGCTCTTTAAACAAGTAAACATTTACATGGTAGAGAAAGCTCTTTAAACAAGTAAATAATCTTTCTTATTAGACATTATGTGGTTCTCTCTATGTTTATTCACAGGCGACCCTTTCTCTTGCTATGGACATTCTTTTATCTGATGAAAATGGGTTAGTAAACATTCAGCAGGGAGTTGGCCGTCTTATAAATGCTATAGTTACTGTTCTTGGTCCTGAGCTTGTCCCAGGAAGCATTTTTTTCTCCCGCTCCAAGGTGAATTTTCTAGTATTTTTTTTCTTAATAAAAATATAAACTTATCAAGAGGAAAGAGAAAATAATTATAAATTAAAAAGAATTTTTAGGATAGATGATCATCTTTAATGAATAAGGAAACACAAATGAACGTGATAAATATTAAAAAACAAAATTCAATGAAGTGAAGCTACAAATTCCTCAGAATGTTTGTTTGGATAGCTCCCTTAAAAGGCATCAACTGCTGTGTTCAGGATGCCTGCTTACAAATACCAGAGTTGCAGTCCTAGCCTATAACCTTATGCACTTACTGAAAGAAAATATATAGACACTAAAAATTATTAAAGGAAAAGAAAGAATAGGGTAAATCCCTTGTGTATATTGAACACATAGGGTTATGTTTATATAGGAAAAAGAAACATATGGGCTAAGCCCATTACATAAATATGAGATATCTAACAATATCTATAATATCTCATAATATCAAATAATATCTAATTATATCTAATAATATCTAACACTCCCCCTCAAGCTGGTGCATATAGATCATATGTACCCAGCTTGTTACAAATGTAATCAATCCTAGGTCCTCGTAAGGGTTTAGTAAAAATATCTGCTAATTGATTATTTGAATTAACAAACTCAGTCTTGATATCTCCTGATATAATCTTTTCTCGAATGAAATGACAATCAATCTCAATATGTTTTGTCCTTTCATGAAAAACTGGATTTGAGCTAATATGAAGAGCAGCCTGATTATCACATATCAGTGTCATTTGAGTAACCTCTCCAAATTGCAATTCTTTAAGTAACTGTTTAAGCCAAATAAGCTCACAAGTAGCCGAGGCCATAGCTCTATATTCTGCTTCTGCACTAGATCTTGCCACAACACTTTGTTTCTTGCTCTTCCAAGAGATCAAGTTATCACCAATGGAGACACAATAACCAGAAGTTGACCTTCTATCAGATGGAGATCCTGCCCAATCAGCATCTGAATAACAAACGACTTTGGTATGGTTATTATGACCATATAACAAACCTTTTCCAGGAGAGCCTTTAATGTACTTCACTATACGAATGACTGCATTCCAATGATCTTCACATGGAGAATTAAGAAATTGACTCACCACACTGACTGCAAAGGAAATATCAGGACGAGTAACAGTGAGATAGTTCAATCTTCCAACTAATCTCCTGTACTTCTCAGGATCTGAAAGAGGCTCCCCCTGATTGGGTAGAAGCTTGACGTTGGGATCCATGGGAGTATCAACAGATTTCGAATTCATCAACCCAATTTCCTCCAAAATATCTAATGCGTATTTTCTTTGAGAGATAACAATACCAGTATTGGATTGTGCTACCTCAATCCCCAAGAAATATCTGAGTTTGCCAAGATCTTTGGTCTGAAAGTGTTGACAAAGGTGTTGTTTTACTTGTGAGATGCCATGGTGATCACTGCCGGTAAGAACAATGTCATCAACATATACTACAAGATAGATACACCCAGCACTCGAGTGACGATAAAAAACTGAATGATCGCCTTCACTGCGAGTCATACCAAATTGTTGAACAACATTGCTAAATTTTCCAAACCAAGCCCTAGGAGACTGCTTGAGGCCATATAAGGATTTGCGAAGACGACATACCAATCCAGAAGACTCCCCCTGAGCAACAAAACCGGGAGGTTGCTCCATATAAATTTCTTCCTGCAAATCCCCATTAAGAAAAGCATTTTTAACATCCAGTTGATAAAGAGGCCATTGTTGAAGAGCAGCCATAGCTATGAATAAGCGAACAGAGGCCATCTTTGCTACTGGAGAAAAAGTATCACCATAGTCTAAACCAAAAATTTGGGTATAACCCTTAGCCACAAGACGAGCTTTGAGACGATCAATAGTACCATCAGGACCAACTTTGATAGCAAAAATCCACCTGCAACCAACAACAGATTTCCTAGATGGTAAAGGAACAAGTTCCCAAGTTCCATTATTCTGAAGCGCATTCATTTCATCAAGCATGGCCTGACGCCAACCAGGATGGGCTAAGGCATCACCTACAGATTTTGGAATGGATACAGAAGAAATAGACGAAAGGCAGGTATAAAAGGGTTGAGATAGTCTATGGTAACTCAAAGCAGTATAATGTGGAGAGGGATTACGAGTAGAACGTATACCTTTACGAATAGCAATAGGAAGATCAGGTTCAACAGTCGGAGGTTCAACTATAGGAGCCGGAGGGGGATGAGGTGTTGGCACCAGAATAGAGTCTGCTGATGGACGATGAGACGGTTGACGACGACTATACACCTGAAGAGTTGGCGGCGGTGGTGAATTGTTAGGTGCACTAGGCACAACAAGAGGAATATTAACTTGATTAGATGAAGAAATTGAAGGAGAAGGACAAGACTTAAAGTAAAGGGAAGATTCACTGAAGGTGACATCTGCTGAAATAAAATAACGGTTTAAAGACGGTGAGAAACATTTATATCCTTTTTGTGATCTAGTGAACCCTAAAAAGACACATTTGTGTGACTTAGGAGATAATTTATCAAGACCAGGACTAAAATTATGAACAAAACATGTGGACCCAAAAACTTTGGGAGGTAAAGAGTGGAGAGGGTCATGTGGAAATAAAATAGAATGAGGAATTTTGTTATCTAAAACTGAAGATGGCATGCGATTAATGAGATAACATGCACTAAGAACGGCATCACCCCAAAAACGCTGAGGAACATCACCATGGATTAAAATAGTACGAGTTGTTTCAACAAGATGTCTATTCTTGCGCTCAGCTACCCCATTTTGTTGAGGTGTATAAGCACATGAAGTTTGATGAAGAATACCATGAGAAGCCATAAAATTTTTAAAAGAATGAGAAAGATACTCACGTCCATTATCACTGCGCAAAATTCGGATGGAAATTCCAAATTGATTTTTAATTTCATTGTAAAATATTTGAAATATAGAAAACAACTCAGAACGGTTTTTCATTAAAAATACCCAAGTACATCTTGAATAATCATCAATAAAAGTAACAAAATACTGAAATCCTAAATTAGACTTAATACGACTTGGTCCCCAAATGTCAGAGTGAACTAAGGCAAAAGGAGATGAAGCACGTTGTGAGACACTACGAGGAAAAGAACTACGAATGTGTTTCCCTAACTGACACGACTCACACGATAAAGTAGACACATTAGACAAACATGGAACAAGCTGTTGCATCTTGGCAAGACTAGGATGACCCAACCGAGCATGAATGAGAGATGGAGAATCCATAATTGCGCCAACATGTGCAGAGATCTGTAGTTGATAAAGTCCATGAGACTCACATCCGGTGCCAATCATCCGTCCCGAACTCCGGTCCTGTAAAGTAACAGAATCTTTGGTAAAAGAAATAACACAGTCAAGGGAACGAGTGAGACGACTAATGGATAATAAGTTAAATGGAGACCCAGGGACATAAAGAACATTATCAATAGATAAAGATGAAAAAAGATTAATAGTACCAACACCATGTGATGGTACCTTATATCCATTGGCCATGGTAACTGAAGGTAAATAACCCGTAGTAGATAGGGAAGAGAAAAAAGATTTATTACCAGTAATGTGATCAGTGGCACCTGAATCTAGAACCCAAGGGCCATGGGAAGTGGAGTGAGTGAGGCCAACAAAAGATGTACCTGAATGTGCAACAGAAGCCGTGGAACTAGGGTTCTGACGATCCTCATACCATTTAAGAAATTCATTGAAAATAGCAGGCTGGCTTGGGGTATCAATTGAAGTATGGTCCATGGTAGAAGGTTGCACAGGGGTAATTTGAGCAACCGCAACAGATCTAGGAGGACGACCATGTAAGGCATAACATCTGTCAATTTTGTGGCCAAGTTTGCCACAATGGTCACACTTGTGACGCCCTTTGCCCGGCTTGTGAGCGCGAGTACGATCATTATGCTGAGATACTAAAGCAGAAGAGTCATCAACATGAGACGTTATATCAGCGGTGTGTTTACCTGGCACGCGCAAAAGGGTAGAACAAGTGGAAGTAAAATTGGGCACAATAGGAGATCCCAAAATTTGATCACGAACGTGAGAATAATCATCAGGAAGACCATGTAAACCCAATAACATGAAGAACTTGGATCTTTGTTCTAGTTCTTGAGAAGGAGTAGAGGCAGGAGGTAATAACTCATTAAAATCATGAAGAAGAGCATGAAGTTTACCTAGATATTCTGCCATTGTACCATCAAGACGTTTGGGAGCAATAATTGTGAGAAGATTTTGACACACACCATAAAGACGTTGAGTATCATTGGTGTATAATAATTTTGCTTGTTCCCAAACTTCTGAACATGTTTCATAGGTACGAAAAATTTGTTTTAAAGATGAGTGAATGGTCGATTTGATAACAATGCATAATTGAGCATCAATTTTCGACCAACGAACAACCTCATTTTCAGCAAGAGTAGGATGAGTAAGATGATCAACATAACCTTGACTCTTAAGCCATAATTTAATATCTGATGCCCAAGTGTCATAATTGGTTCCATCCAATTTGTCAATGGAAAGATGAACATTGACGTAATTAGTATAAATAGATGAATCCGGCATAATGACGGAAGAAGAAGCCATAGTGGCAGCGGAAGCGGAAGAAGCCATAAAAGATAAGGACAAATCCAGTCACCGGTTAATTGGCGGGAGCAACAAAGATGAAGGCTCCGACAGCGATTCCGGCGGTGTCTCCGGCGAAGGTCCGGCGAAGTTCCGGTGAAGGTCCGGCGAAGGTCCGGCGAAGGTCCGGCGAAGGTCCGGCGAAGGTCCGGCGAAGGTCCGGCGAAGGTAGGGGTGGTGGCTGGAAAAATTCCAGTGAATAGTGGATTCACCAATAAAAATTGAACCCTAAACCCTAAACTCTAACCTTATGCTCTGATACCATATTAAAGGAAAAGAAAGAATAGGGTAAATCCCTTGTGTATATTGAACACATAGGGTTATGTTTATATAGGAAAAAGAAACATATGGGCTAAGCCCATTACATAAATATGAGATATCTAACAATATCTATAATATCTCATAATATCAAATAATATCTAATTATATCTAATAATATCTAACAAAAATGAATATGAACATACAGAAAAGTTGATAATACTTTGTTACCGAGACCTATATATAGATCAAAGAATTACTAAGAGTTAATTTTAATTGAGAATAGAAAAAAAAAGTCTTCTGGCAACAAACAAAAAAGAGAAATATCTCTAACAGCACTGAAGTAGGACATAAATAGTTAAAATAATCTAGAGTCTGCAGCATTTTTTTTATACTTCATACAGTATTTTTTTCCCCATTACAGTCTGTCATTGAAGAGATTAGCAGCTGGCAAGAAACTTCAACTATGCTTGAGTATGTTTCTTCATTCCACCTATTATAATATAATTAATATTTTCTTGTTGTCATCTTGTTTTTGGCTTTGGGGGAAGTATTTTTCAAAGTATTGTTTTATTGATGATTATAAAAAGTTTTGCTTGTTTTGTTGCAGGAGTGCTCGCTTCACACAACAACTTGTTCTTTTTGCACCTCAAGCTGTTTCTGTACACTCCCATGTGCAGACTCTTCTGTCTACTTTGTCATCAAGACAGGTTTCCCTCTGAAGTATTTTTCATTGTAGGAAATGATGTGTTATTAACTCCTCTTTTTTGCTTATACTTTCTTTTTCTAAATGCAGCCAACTTTACGGCATCTTGCTGTGTCTACTCTAAGGCATCTAATTGAGAAAGATCCAGTTTGTTCCCCATCTTTATATGTTTTCAATAATAGAAAAGCTAGCATGTCAAATTGTTTTGCTAAGATCTGATTTTAATCTTTGCAGGCTTCCGTTATTGTTGAGCAGATTGAAGATAACCTGTTCTTTATGCTTGATGAGGAAACTGATTCCGAGTACGGGCATAGATAATAAAATTTTCTTACCCTTTCCTGTTGATTAGTTCTTGGGTTAAGATCAAAATCAAACACCTTTTTTATTGTTAGTTTCTTAAAATACTTTAGGTAAAGCCTATGCATTTGTGCTCTAAGGATTATTAGGATAAAAATATCCTCATTCTCTCCATAGTATTTAGGAGAAAAAATATTTTTAAAATCTTCCTGTTTATTTCAGCATACTTTTATTTCCTTATTTTTGAGAGTTTGTTTGTTACAATTAGAGGTGATGAAAATGTAATTGCTTATTTGTTTGAAATAAGGTTGATGAGAGTTTGGCATGGTAGGTTGCCCACTTGTATCACTCGGGACTTCTTTATGAACCTGTATAAGCTACTGGAATATATGTTTTCCTTATTGCTACATGGGTTTGGTGTTGCCCCCATGTTGGTTGTAATATTTTGTATCTTTCTTTTCTTTTTAATGCATGTTCCTCTAGAAGCACATGATTGTTGAAGCTCTGGGATGCCAATCTAGTTGGAATTTCAAAGCTTTATAATGATGTTTTCTAGAGTGAAATTTGTTGGAGAGCCCACATCAACTCGGAGAAAGGCCGAATTATAATATATTAGTGGGGTGCAATCCTCACCTTACAATCCAATTTGAGTTAGGAGTAAACCTACTACTTACTTAAATGGTATTAGAGCCATTCAAAGCTTGTCGTAGTCGAGTTCTCTGGAGGCTATTATGTCATTGTTATCGCACTCCTGTTAGACCACCCACAAATATATGTCCTTAGCGTGAGTGTGTGTTGGAGATACTAGGAAGAAGGCCAAATTTTAATATATATAAGTGAGGTGCAATCTTCACTTGGCAAACCGGTTGTGAGTTTAAGTATAAACCTACTTACTTGGAAAACTTTCTTATAAAATAATAAGAATTTATTTTAGAGCAGCAAAGAGATGTCACAAGGAATACAAAAGTTAGTATTTTGTTCCTTTGTTTTGTTTTAAATGTTTCAATCTTCCAATGATTTTTTTTTGTATTTAACATTATTTTCTGATAAGATTATTTGTTGGCTCTCCCTCAAGTTTCACAATTTTGTTGTTTTATTTTCTTGAGAGGGAATGGGTGGGGGGACATGGGGGTGGTTTAGTGAATTCCTTTAAGAGGGAAAATGGGGATGATGACATTTTCTATGGTCAACCACAGTATCATTTATATTTTATTAACAAATTGGTCATGGTGATTTGTAGTTATTGGTATTTGACTTTGAGACTGCTCTGTTTGTATTCCTTTCATTTGTGCAGAATTGGAAACTTGGTGCGAACAACAATTATGCGATTACTTTGTGCAGCTTGTCCTTCATGTCCTTCACATTTGATATCAGTATGTCGCAAAGTGGTAAGCTTATGCCTTACCGATTACAGTATCACTGTACCGCAAATAGACAAGAAAACTGATGCTTTTGAAGGAAATTAAAAAATAATACATATGGGATATATTAATTTTTGTTTGACTGAGCCATCTAAGGGTTTTTTTCCTTTGTTTGGGACTGGTGGGGTATCTAAGTAATTATTTAGCATAGAGATATATGCCCAGTGCAGGGATTTATCTTGTAAAACAAGAGAGAAAATGATGAAGGGTTGAGGGAGATCCTTATTGTGAGAAAATGCTTGTGACCTTAAGTGATTAACCCCATACAATTGTGTTATGTACAATGATAAAATGGTCTATGTATAACCTGTAACATAGTGACACATGGTTGCATTGTAGATATTACTACCAAATCGCAAAGCAATCTCAAATGACAGTAAACTACTTTTGCTTCTAAACTGTTAGTGAGCAACATAGATAGAAAACAATATGATGTGTTCAGGTTTCAATGAATGATGCTGCTTTGACCACTTTTTGAATAGTTAGATGTTTCTAAAATTGCCTCCAGTCCAGTCTACCCCCAATTTATAGTAGATATGCTAGAGGAATATTGCTAGCAAATGCTGTCAATCGTTAAACTCAATCAATAACCTTGGTTTTTGGGTCAAAAGATATTTTCTGACGCTTCACAATACTCTTCACTATGGTATGATGGGATCATCACAGGTCCTTGCGACATCAATGAGGAACACTGAAAATAATAATGTTGGGGCAAATGATAACCCAGACGGTGATTCAGGTTTGAACCTTGGAGATGACGAAAATATGGTTTCTGGATACAACAACATACAGACTCACAAGTTTCAAGCTTCCACTGGTGCTGCTAATAGGGAGAAGTACCTCAGATATAAGACCAGACTTTTTGCTGCAGAGTACGTACTTCTGAACTTGTAATTTAAATTTTTAGAACTTGCATGTATCTGGCAATGATAAATTTAACCAATTTTAAAGTATAATCACCCCCTTTGTTTACCACTAAAGATAATTAAAGAAAGGATTCTCTCACTTGATGTTAACGTGTCTAATGCTAAAGATGTCCTCATCCTTTAGTGAAAAGTTAACTTTGAAATTATGTCACAATCTATATTTTGAGGCTGATCTTTTTTTCTGATTAAAAAATTGACTTCAATCTTTCGTTAATATTGTTTGTTGTTTGAATAATTAATGTTGTTTCAGATGCTTAAGCCATTTACCAGATGCTGTTGGAAGAAATCCTGCACATTTTGATCTAACCTTGGCACGGAAAGAACATGCAAGTGCGCAACCTACTGGTGATTGGTTAGTTCTCCACTTGCAAGAGTTAATATCACTTGCTTATCAGGTACTGCTTAGCTATGCATGATCTACCTTTTGCACTTTTATTGGATATTCAAGATATATTAAAAATCCATCACGCCCTCTCCTCTCATTTCCCCCCATAACAGATTAGCACAATTCAATTTGAGAACATGCAGCCAGTAGGTGTCAGTCTTCTTGGCACTATTGTGGACAAGGTACTATGTTCTTATATCAGTTTTGGGCATATCTTTGGTGTTCAGCTCCTGGTATCTTTAAATGGGCCTATGTAACAAATGTGCAAAGGCATTTAAGAGCCTTTTTATATAAAATATTAATTCTATCCTTGAAATTTTCTTTGCACTCACTTATACATTATGAAATGTCTTTGTCTCTAGTTGATGTGGGATCTCCAACAAATATCGTTTTCATATTTGCTTCCACTTCCGTTCTCGTTCTCTCTTAAGAACTCTAACAAGACACATACTTTCTTCTATTTAGACAGTTAGGGGTAATTTGACTATTGTTTACTTTGAATCATGTAAAAGTTTCAACTAAGTGTTGAAGAACTTGATCATTTTCAGCTTAATTTTATTTGTGTATGACAGTTAGGGGTAGTTTGACTGTTGTTTACTTTGAAACATGCAAAAGTTTCAACTAAGTGTTGAAGAACTTGATGACTTTTATTAATTATATATCTGGAGTTAATGTTGGAATATACTAATTAATATTTATTTTCTGCTTAATATTATGTTGTGCATGTACTGCATGGTGTATCCTAATCTTATTATCTCTCAACTGGTCAAGTTTTATTAATTTGTTCTTGTATGTGAATTTGGATTAACAGTTTGAAAAATCAGCTGACCCGGAGCTTCCTGGGCATCTTCTACTGGAACAATATCAGGTATTTAACAAGATGTGCGAAATTTGTTTTCCCTGGCAAGATTTCGATTCTTTAGTCAACTAAGGATACTGTTTTTTGTTTCTTTAAGGATCATTTAATTAATTCACGTACTGTTTTTTTTACATAGTCCCATATAACGTGTTGTTTTTATGATTTAAGTAGATTATGACTTTTGTGATTTATTTGGAATAACTTCAACTGTACTAAATATAGGCCCAGCTAGTATCTGCTGTTCGTACTACCTTGGACACATCTTCTAGTCCTAGCCTATTGGAGGCAGGCTTGCACTTGGCTACCAAGGTAGCAGGCTTCATCCTTCTCCTCATTTCCTTTTCTATCTTTGAAATTGATTTATTTACTTTTTTAGAAATCCCCCAAAATTACTTCTGTAAATCCAATTGCAGGCTTCCCTTGAACATATTATTATTGGGATGTTGCCAATATATATGCAAAGTTCCTCAAGTATGTGATTAAATATAACTCACTAGTATGTGAAAATTTCAGATACTGACAAGTGGAATCATCAGCGGAGACCAAGTGGTGGTCAAGCGCATATTCTCGTTAATTTCTCGCCCATTGAATGACTTTGAGGACATTTACTATCCTTCATTTGCAGAATGGGTCACGAGCAAGGCATGTGACTATATGGTTATTATGTATTTGAATTTTTTTTTGAGATATTTATTGTCTACATCTTTTGTCTTATAATTTTTATTTTAGATCAAAGTAAGACTTCTCGCTGCTCATGCTTCTCTTAAGTGTTATATATATGCATTCATGAGGAAGCACCGTGATGGAGTTCCAGATAAGTATCTGGCACTATTACCATTGTTCCAAAAAAGCTCAAGTATTCTGGGAAAGTACTGGATCCATACATTGAAAGATTATAGTTATATATGCTTATGCCTAAGCCCAAAGAGGAAGGTATGCCAGAATTTGAACTTATCAAATATTATGAGTGCATAATTTTATTGGGAGATGAAATCTGGATCAACACGAAACTGTGAATATCTTATGGTTGCCTTCTCATTCTAGTTGCTCCTTTTTTGCAGTGGAATCTGTTCCTTGATGGATTGCAATCAACTATTGTATCTTCAAAGTTGCGTCCATGCTTAGATGAATCTTGGCCTGTAATTTTGCAAGCACTTGCACTTGATGCAGTTCCTGTGGATTCTGAAGGAAATGAAACCTCAGTTGAAAACACCCTAAAACCTAGTGCCACTGCACTTCAATATAGCATGGTTGAATTGAAGTGTGAAGATTTTAAGTTCCTGTGGGGCTTTTCTCTTCTTGGCCTGTTCCAGTCACAACATCCCATCCTTTGCCAACCAATTTTACAGCATGCATTTCTTAGTGCTAAGCATAATGGTAACTTGTCAAGTAGTGATGTGAAATCCTCAGACTTGAAATTATATGAAATTGTACTTCCTGTGTTTCAATTTCTTCTGACTGAAAGATTTTTTGGAGCTGGGTTACTTACTGTGGATATTTGCAAAGAACTGCTGCAGGTGGGTGTTTTATCTTATGTGTAAAATCATTCTGGTACCTCCACCTAAGTTTTAGGAGAGATGGTTCTTGACATAATTTCCAAATATAATTGACATGGATATTCATATAATAAACTAGTCCTTGTGAAATATTAGTTTCTTCTATTTTCTTCCTTATATAGAATTATTAAGCATTTGGAGCTACAACATGTGATTTAGGGGCTTATGGATTATATTGAGTTTGCAGAACCTGTGGCTTTTTTAAATCTACCGATAGTCCTAGACAATGTAGAAAGTTTGAGAAATTAAAGGAAAAAAATTTGATGACTAATCTGGATTATTCAATATATGTATATCTTAGTAAGTGAGTTTATGCCTAATTCAACCTCAGCTTATAAGGTGAGGATTACACTCTATTTATATATCATAATCTTATTTTATTTCTAGCTGATGTGGGATATCTAACTGTATGGTAGTGCAGTTTCTATGGATATTGGAATGCAAAATAGTCCCTGCTTATTTGCAGTCATAATAATTCATGAGCCTACATGTTGATTTTATATCATATGGAATGGGCATGAATAAAACTATTTCTGTTTAATGTATGCAGATTCTTCCATATTCCACTTACATCGATAATTCTTGGCATAGTCTTGCGATATCCATTTTATCACAGGTAGACATTTGATAAATTGATTTAAGGATGGTGACCCCGCATTCTATTTTTTCTCAACACTTCATAATCTCATTGTCTAGATTCTCATTGTATTGTAGTCTAGCAAGCTTTTTCTGCTTCGTTCAATTTTTTTTAGACTTGTGAAGTTTAAGTTTCAATTTTTCCCTATAGGTTGCTCAGAATTGCCCACAAGAAATTTTCAATAGTGAAAATTTGGCTTTGATAACTACGGAACTTTGTTTAGACTACCTTTTTAAAGTGTTTCAGAGGTATTTAATTTCCTATGACTGATGATTAAGGCTGTGAATTATTTGATTGACGTTTTGCATTGGATATACATACTTTGCTAAAGATTTCATGTTCCTGTGTTGTCTAGTGCTGACACAGATTCAGTAATTCATCCAAATTCTGAAGTAAATGTGATACAAACACTATGTAGCACAACAAAGGCAGTCATCAACCGTATCGAGACCAAGGTGTGTGTTGTTTATGATACTGGATGACTGATTTCTGTTTGAGCCATTATTTTTATTGTCAAATATCTACAATTTTCTATTCATGGAAGTTGTGCAATATTTTATCCTAAATTTTTCTTTAATTATATTTGTTCTCTGAAATTGTCTTGGTTGATGATTTCTTCTCACAATGATTACTTAAGATGCATAAGAATCCCAAATCAGTGGTTTTGGCGTTAGTTTTAATTGGCTACAAGTGCGTAAGGGAGGCTTCAACTGAGGTGTGCTTATCAGGAGCCATTGACATGGTCAACTGTACAACTCCTTTATTAAAGAGAATCATCGATGGTAAGCCGTTTTAGTTGGAAGTAGTGTGATTCATGTTCATTCATGCCTCCATGTGCATTGCTATTTTGAATGTTAATATTTTACACGTATTTCCTCAATGTTTGCTCACATGCATTTTTACTATTCTTCATTTAATTTAATGGTACAATCTTTATGTGGAAAATATTACTTGGTATTTGAGCTGGATCTCGGCTTCAAGCTATAGCCAATATAGGAGAGAAGAATAAACTTTGATTCATTCAACTTCAGAGCTGATGGATCTTTTACCCATTTTTTTTTGCAGATGAGGCTGACCCTCATGATAGCATTATTTCTCTAAGAGATATGATTGGAACTTGTCTGAACGTAGTCGCTGCTCTGACTAAGGACTGCATTGAGGAGTTCCATTTGCTGGTTAAAAGTTCCAACCAACGCAAGTTAATACATACAAAACTTTCATTTTCTCTTGATCAAATTATATCCATTTCAAAACTAGCTCTTGAAAGCAAATATGCCGAAGATTGTGAAGCAAGGAACTCCATCTGTGTTGGTGCAGTAAAATATTGTATTCGATGTATCCAAACTTTACTTAGTGATTCGAATACACAGGTAAATGAAAGACCAGAAAGAAACACCACACACTATGACTATGGCTGTTATCCAGAAAGAAATACAAATGACAGAACTTTCTTCTTGACAGGTTCAAGTAATAGGATTGCAATTTCTGAAATCCAGGATTCAAAGAGTAAATACTGAAGATAATTCTTTTATGATGTTTCTTGTGGGTGAGCTAATTACTGATATTTTCAGTTTAATCCACAAACTGTTTAAGGTATAGCCAATGTTTCATTTGTTTTTCCATTAATACATCTAATATTGTCATTAGTTCATATTAGTATTTAACTTTATAATTCATGGAGTAATTAAAGGATTACATACTTTATTGATAACAGAATACTATGACAAGCGAATCAGTAACCATTGCTAGTGAATGCCTGAGTCTCCTGGTGCTGTTACAAACCCTGTCAAAAGGTAATGACTGTCAGAGAAGTTTTATGAACCTACTTCTGGAGGCAATTGTCATGATTTTCTTGTCAACTGAAGCTGGGCTCTCTCAGGTAATATGAACTGGGATTTTCTATTTGTGAAGCTAGCTCTTCGTAATTTTGTTATACATTCTTTTGATCATGCAAATAAATGACAGGAAGTCAGTGATTTAAGAAGCACAGCTGTTAAGCTTGTTTCTCGCCTTGCTCAAATTCCTTCATCAGCCATTCATTTCAAGGATGTTTTACTATCAATGCCTCCTCTTCACCGCCAACAACTTCAGGTACTTTGTTACTGATGGATGTTTATGTCAACTGATTATAGAAAATTATTTTGCTGAATTAGCCGATCCTTTTTTTCTACTATTGCAAATTGACTACCTGGAAGATGCTGATGGAGATTATATTTTTAGAAATGGCAAATTTGTTTCTGTCCTTAAGAATAATGAGGTCCGACTATAATTTCTAATTCGCAGGGTGTAATCCGAGCTTCTGTAACACATGACAAAAATCCAATAGATCTAAAAGTACCAGTTTTGGACATAAAAGTGCCGAAGGCATCATCAGAAGGAAGTGAAGTGAAACATGTTGCACCATCACCACCCGCTGTTGTGATGGAGACTGATGAAAATGACAAGGAAGAAGATGAAGTCAGTGAAGATGACTGGGACGCATTTCAGTCGTTTCCTGTCTCTAAAAATGAGGATGAAGATGATTCAGAAACAGAGCATACTGCAGAAGGCAAAGGCCCGGATAAAATATCCTCAGAAAGTTCTATTGAAGGTGTTGAGTTCCAAGAATGTTCTATTTCGAAATCCATCAATAATGAAAAGGAGCTGAAAGGTGATGAATGTGTGGAGGCTGTCGAAGAGAAACATCATGGAGCGTATCCTGCTACTAACAAGCCTCTTGATAATAACAATCAGAAGATGGAGGACAAATTAGAAAACTCAGTGCTTCAAGAAGAGCGAACATCAATCTCAGGAAATGAACTAGTTTCTGGTGATCAAAAGCTTGAGGTAGAAGCAGAGATGGAGGAAAAATTGCAAGACTCAGGCCTTCAGCAGGAGGGAACATCAATCACAGAAAATGAACCAGTTTCTAGTGATCACAAGTCCGAGGTAGAATCTGAGATGGAGGAAAACTTGCAAAACTCAGGCATTCAAGAAGAGCAGACATCAATCCCAGGTGATCAACTAGGTTCTGGTGATCATGACGAGCCCGAGGTAGATGCTGGGAAGGAGGAAAATTTGCAAAACTCGAGGCTCCAGGAAGAAGGAACATCAATCCCAGGGAATGAAGTTTCTTCTGATCAGAATCCTGAGGTAGAAGTAGAAGCTGAGGAGGAAAAATTGCAAAACTCTGGGATTGAAAAAGAGGGACATTCAATCCCTGAAAATGAACTAAATTCTTGTGATCAGAAGCCTGAGGTAGAAGTTGAAGTATCAATTGAAGATGAAGTAACCTCAGATTCTGTAACACTTCAACAGGGGGTTTGTGAACCAAGTAATAATGAACAGCATAGTGAAATGTCTGAAAGTCCAATAGAGTGTACAAAATTAGAACCATTTGCTGAGCCATAAGAAGTAAATTAGAGTTCTCATAAGATATATCGATTCTTACTCCCTATATTTGAAGCATTGTAAATGTATGGCCCAGTAAAGCTATTCTTTCTTTTGCATTTTCAATTTATATTCTAATTTGTGGCATCTACTTTTTTATTATTATTTGGGACATTTTGTTTGACTTCATTACAAGAAAATCACTAACTAGAAAAAAAAATAATTAGTCACTATATTAATTAAATTAAATATTATTTTTGAAACTAAAAAAATTATTGATATTTAAAATAATTTTTATTATTTATACAATTTATAAATTAATATTTAATTAATTATTAAGATTTTAGCTACTAATCACTTTAGATTTTAAAGTTGGTTGCAAAATTTCAGTATCTAATTAAAAATTAGTTTATAAATTTTATTTACAATAAAAACTAATTTTTTTTTGTCTCTAAAATAATATTTAATTTAATTAATATAGTGATTAATTATTTTTTATTTCTAAAATTGATTTTTATTTAATGATTTTCTTGTAGTGTATCCGTGTATATTAATATAAATATAAAATATTTATCATTTATAATTATATATAGTGTTGGGTATACAAATTATTTTTCTATTTTACTATTATAATATTTTAAAGTCTCAATATAATATTTATAGTAAATTATACTGGTATAAAAAAATAAACAGAAAAGAGTTTGAACATAGTGAAGTAAAAAACAAAAAAATAATGTAGCACATTGTCCGTGTCTTACCTAGATTAAAAATATTTTGTGATTTGTTTTTTAGTTAAAAAAAATAAATATATTTTAATTTCTGACTTTAACTTTATATATCCCTGTATATATATAACTTTTATAATTTAAAAAATACTTTTTTATTAAAATTAAAAACTGTATTTCAATATAATTTAAGAGAAAAAAACATGCCCTCGTATAATCTAGTTTTAAAAAAATTAGAGTGAGTACATACATTTCTCTTTCTCTCGTTCTCTCATTCCTCTCATTGCGTTCGCTGGTTTGAGATAGTAGCCGGGAAGCAGAAGACTTTACCAAAACCCCCTTTTCCGATTCACTAAAAAGCTCTTAGCTTTCAAGTTATTGAAAGTGACAGTGATGCATAAACTCCTCATATTGTATGCCACTCAGACGGGCAATGCATTGGACGTAGCCGAACGTCTCTCTCGCGAAGCTGAACGCAGAGCTTGTTCTGTCAACCTTCTCTCCCTTGATCAATATGACCCTGTATGTGTTGCAATCAAATGAAACTTTTTCTACTGCTGTGTGTGCCAAAAGTGTTGTTTTGAAATCAAAGTTTAAGTTTTTTATTCAATGTTTGTGCAGTGTTTGTTACCGCAGGAGCAGGCTGTCATTTTTGTTGTTTCCACAACAGGCCAGGGTGATACACCTGATTCTATGAAGGTGACTAGCTTAAAAGGATCTTTAAATTTTTTCTTGATGTAATTTGAAACTGCTTCCATAGTTCAATTTAAACATGGTGATAGTTTAAAGGTTTTTTTACATAATCATTCAATCAGAGTGTTGACCTTTTATCTAAGTTGGCTTCCTTTTAGTTGATTGTGTAAAAGTCTATACACTTCAGTGCATGAAAATTAAACTCTTATTTTAAGTTTTTTTTTTGCTTGTTATTCTTTTTCCTTTGCAGGTGTTTTGGAGATATCTTCTTCAGAGAAGCCTAGGTCGGCATTGGCTTAAAGGGGTTCCTTATGCAGTTTTCGGCTTGGGAGATTCTAGTTATCAGAAGTACAATGTAAAGTATCAATTCTTGCACATTTGGTGTTATGTTTTATTTTTTGGATTGTGTGTAACACTCATGGTGCTGCATTGATTATTGACTATGTACCTCTTGATGCTGAAACATTGTGAGAATGTGGGCAAAGTAGGCACTGGACAATATTGAAAATGACTTAGTTACACTAAAATTTTGATCAAAGCAATTTTTACTGTCTTACCAGATATGTTTATTTTCTTTAGTTTCATGATTTGGATAAAACCTTACCTGTGAACTGGTACAGTTTGTTGCGAAGAAGCTAGACAAAAGATTAATGGATCTTGGAGGAATAGCTATTGTAGAAAGAGGCTTGGGAGATGATCAACACCCTTCAGGGTATGGTTACAAGCTATGTTGTCAATTGGATATTTTACTTGACATAGTTAAAACATACACATCTATGCTTATAAAGTATGAAACATTGATGTTGTTGGAATACTGATTCATCTTTGTAATATGGTATCAGAGCCATTTCGAGTCTATCTTAGCGAGTATTTGTTGAGCCTATCGTGTCACCCGCTATCGGGCCGCTATCGGACTACCCATAATATATAGTCCCACGCACGAGTTGATAGTCTCGGCGTGAGGGGGGTGTGTTGGAGATCCCACATCGACTAGAGATTAGAGCCTTTCATTGTATATAAGTGAGTGCAAACCTCAACCCTATGAGCCGGTTTTATGGGGTTGAGTTAGGTTTAAAGTCCACTTTGTAATATGTTTAATCAGAATCAATGTTTTCTTTTCATTGTATGTTGTAATACAAACTTTGTTTCAAGTGACTAAAGATGGTATAATTATTTG
This sequence comes from Phaseolus vulgaris, assembly GCF_000499845.2. Lineage (NCBI taxonomy): Eukaryota > Viridiplantae > Streptophyta > Magnoliopsida > Fabales > Fabaceae > Phaseolus > Phaseolus vulgaris. The sequence goes on from NC_023752.2 coordinate 469,452, forward strand.
TAGCTATGAAGCTTCTCTGGATCCTTGGTCGTCTTCTCTGTGGAGAATGTTAAATATGATTAAACCACAATTCTTATCAAATGGTCCTGATGTTGTGATTCAAGATACAATTTTGATTGATCAACCCAAAGTCCAGATCACATATCACAACTCTGAAAATGAGGACTCACGTTTTTCTAGTACTTCTGGTATTCCAAACTGGTTAAGTTCTTGGTTGACTTGCAATCTTTCATATTTTTTACTCAGAAAGTCTTTGCATGTATGTTGCTTTTATTGCTAATGATTCGTCATCTCTATGAATAATTGAATTAGGTAGCTCTCTTCTATGCTTAGGTAATTAGACTTTGCATATCAAGTAATACACTAGTCTCAAATTGGTAGAAGTGCTTGCTTTAATTACTTCACTACATAGTCATTTTATCGAATTGTTGACATGTGATTGGATGTGGAATATTAGTTGTGCTTGAATTACTTATGGTTAAGCCTTGAAAGTTGTTGGTGCGTAAACATGTGAGAGCATTTTGGCTTTTTGTCACATTTGGGCAAAAGCAGTACACACTCACACATAAAATACACCCAAATGTGAGAAAAAATTGCTTTGGTGTTCCCAAAGTTGTTTATTCTTCATTTGGTGGAGTTTTAGCTGTAATGGTTTGGTGGAATTACACATTTTTATCCTCATCGTTGATAAGGCTTTTTTTTATTGTTATATTTGACTAGAATAACATGTGACTCTTTCAGATTTAACATGTCTTAGTATTCAAGTTGGGAGTGCTCGAACAGTGCACCCTGGAAAAGCATTGTCTGACAGAAGCACACCTGGCTGCTTTCTTAAGATGGTATAAGATAAGAATTATATGATATTATATTGACGTCTTGATGCTCATGCATTCAGAATTTTAGATAAATCAAATGTTTGTATGTCATTTTTATAGTTAAAATTTCCTTGTATTTTAAGAAGTACAATATCTAATCTATTAAAATTGACGTTGATTGATGAAGTGTTAATTGATCCTTAAAATGTATAGAATTTTGTAGACTTGATTTACTCAATGTGTGTTTTCTAAGCCTATATTTTTCATGAACAACCTTTTCTAAAAACGTATCTACCACCTAGTCATTTGTTTCTGTAGAATGCCTCACTTTATTTCGTTCTGATCATGCAGGTAAAGAATCTTCCTCTGACCACATCAAACTGTGTAAAAGATGTTCGTCATTTTGAATTTGAATCTGTTTCACATGTAAGCTACTGTATCTTTTCTTTAACCTTGTGGTGGATAGATGTATAAACTTCTTAGTGTTGAAACACATTAAGAACAAATTACAATTCTTCAGATCCTATTTTTATATCGAATGGTGAAATTACTTGCTACAAAATTATATTCCTCCACCTGATTTTGAATTAAGAAATGCATTATGGTTTGCTCAGGCTCTTCAATATGAGATTGGTGATGTTCTTGAAATTCTACCTGGTCAAGATTCCATTGCAGTTGATGCTTTCATACAACGTTGTAATTTGGATCCTGATTCATTCATAACTGTAAGTAATTCAATATTAGTTAATATTAATGTGGTTCTCCGACCCTCCTCAGTTAGCATTGACTTCACATTATGCTGCCTCGTGTCTAGACATAAATGAAACATTCAAACATTGTTTGATACATTTAATCAGCTAAATGACCTCTTTTTAACGTCATATACAGATAAAAGAAGCAAGCCTCGTGGTTGTTTCTGCTATTACTTTGTGCTTCCAGGACTTTTCTGAAGCCATGTTCTCCCTGAAAAGTTTTCTATCTAGGAATAGTAGAATTATATAGTTTCCTTTTTTGCTTGTACTTTATTTGTATACCTGATTGGTATTTTTGTTATTAAACTTATTTTTCTTCAATATGTGTATGTACATTTACTGCTAAGATATCTGCAAAATTTCAGGTAAGTCCAAGAGAAATGGATGATCACAATGCACATGATTCTAGAATCCCTGTAAAATTAAGAACTTTTGTGGAATATTCAATGGATGTAGCTTCAGCTTCTCCACGGCGCTACTTCTTTGAGGTAAGATGTAGTCAGTTTTGACAGCCCACTTTTTATGCCATTTTTTTAAAAAGTACATAATTAAATTCAATGTTTTCCCTTTTCATTTACTTTATGCTCTTTTTCTTTTCTATTTGAAGTTATTAACCTTGGATTAGATACATAATGAGTTAATAAGTTGCTATAATTGGTTGCTTTGTGTAATCAAATAGAAACTCACAATGACCAAGGAATGATGATTTTTCAATATATTTATTGGCTTTGTGTAATGATGTGTATCTTATAAGTTATAAGTTTGTTATAACACATGATGATTTCTTTAGTATTTACATATAGGAAAAGAAGCTTGATAAATTATTATGTCATCAGCTTGGATATTTGAGTTTCTTCACAACTTATTATGCCATAACTTCTTGCATTAAAAGCTAACCTAGCATTACTGTTATGTTCCAGGTTATGAGTTTTTTTGCAACAGCAGAACATGAGAGGGAAAGACTTAAATATTTTGTTTCACCTGAAGGAAGAGACGACCTTTACCAATATAACCAGAAAGAAAGAAGAACTGTTCTTGAGGTAAGGTCAATGAGTTCTCTTGTGTCTAAGGTCCATGAATGTAAAGGAATTAATGAAACAATAATTGATAAGGTTTGGTGGTTCTTAAGCTTATATTCAATTATGATGCATAAGTAGATATATAATGGGAGGATATAAATATTGTCTACCAAGATTAGTGATATCAGGCAGATTTTTAATGACATTTAAAATCTTATGTATGAAAAAAAAAATTAGATTTCAGTTTCAGTTCCAGTTCTGTTTTGAAGGTAATTGCTTTGTTCAAATTAAATTGATAGTTTTTTTATTTTATTCACTAACAGTGATATGACTCATTTTTCAATGGCATGAATCTGCTAAAATTGAATTGGGGAGATGCAATGTAATGTAGAAGTAGATCCCAAAATTTGTAGCAGTTCTGGGATTTTATTTTACTCGATCATGATGTTTTCTTTCTCTGAAAATAAAAGAAATTTCATTGGAAGGGAATAAAAATGCAAGAGGATATGATAGCCTCTGTGATGAACTGATGGTTTTCTAATTTAGCTTCCATTTAACAATTATTTAGATATTCCTTGATTATCTGCTTTTTTTTGTCTGCTTTATTTCAAATTTGTGCATAAGTCTGTTCTCCATGTTTGGTGGGAAAAATAGGTGTTAGAGGATTTTCCTTCTGTAAAAATGCCATTTGAGTGGCTAGTCCAACTGGTTCCTCCTCTGAAACCAAGAGCATTCTCCATATCTTCTTCTCAATCAGCTCATCCCAATCAAGTACACTTGACTGTGAATGTGGTGTCATGGACAACACCTTACAAGAGGAAAAAGAAAGGACTATGTTCCTCATGGCTAGCTGCATTAGATCCTTGTGATGGTATGAAGCAAAACAAGCCACTCATTGCATTTTCTCAAGTAACCAGAAGCATTGCCTCTACATCTACCTTTTTTCTTCTTTTAAGCAGGTACCCTTGTTCCAGCCTGGTTCCATAAAGGTTTGCTTCCGGTACCTGCACCGTCACTTCCCCTCATACTCGTTGGACCGGGAACAGGATGCGCGCCTTTCCGGGGATTCCTAGAGGAAAGAGCAGTGCAGAGTAGAACCAATGCCACTGCTCCAATTATTTTTTTCTTTGGTTGTTGCAATGAAAAGGGTGACTTTCTGTACCATGACTTTTGGTTGAGTCATTCACAAAACAAAGGGGTGCTTTCAGAAGCAAAGGGTGGAGGTTTCTATGTTGCTTTCTCAAGGGACCAACCTCAGAAGGTTTATGTTCAGCACAAGATGAGGGAGCACAGCAAAAGGATCTGGAACCTATTATCTGAGGGTGCTGCTGTTTATATAGCAGGTTCTTCAACTAAGATGCCTGCAGATGTAACATCAGCTTTTGAGGAAATTATATCTAAAGAAAATGGAGTATCAAGAGAAGATGCAGTTAGGTGGATTAGAGCATTAGAAAGATGTGGTAAATATCATATTGAGGCATGGTCTTAGAACAAGACATGGATGACTGCTTCCTCCTGCACCTCCATATGTTCTTCTCTCACCTTCATAAATATTTGTATTTCAAAAATGTCCTTTTGTAATATTCCGATTATGTAATCTGGAAGTCTTATCCAAATTCATAATTAGTTTTCGGGTTATGCAATCCAAAAGCTCTTTTTAGATATGATTAGTTTTTGGATTACATAATCTGGAAACGAAAACATTTTTCATTTATGTGATTAGTTTTCGAATTATATAATTCAGAAGTATTTTTTGAATTTAAGAGTAATTTCTGAATTATGTAATCTGAAATCTAGAATATCATTTTTTTTAAATATATTTTGGATTATATAATCCGTAAACTACTTTTGAATCTAAGATTAGCTTTCAGATTATGTAATTTAGAATATATATATATATAATTTTTTTAAATTGCTTTTGAATTTTATAAATATACGGGGATGACACAAGAAAGATAAAAAAATATTTTTCACGCTTCGTATGGAGGTGGGACAAGAACATACTACCATATGGAAGTATGACCATTTGGAAGTGCAGGAAGAAGGAGTCTGCATATATGGAGGTGCAGGAAGAACTTTGATTGTGCAATAATAGCCGATTGTAGTACCTTACCCTCATTCTATTCCTACTTCTTTTTCATTTTATCTTTATTCTTTCGTGCTTCTATACATGTATTGAATTCCATTTTTTAAGAATATTTTTCAATAGTCTAATGTGTAACTCATCTTGAACTATTGGATTTGTAAGAAAATTGAAAGTAAGAATAATAAAAACATTTTTAAAATTACTCAAAACAAATGTTTAAGAAAAAAAGTTAAAGTCGTAATAAAAAGAACTTTATTTTCATTAGTTTTATATTTTAAATATGTTAAGAATTGAGATAATTAAAGACTTGTTTTGTTTTTAATAATTGTTACTTGTTTAGTGAAGATTAATGTTCATATGCTATTAACATTAAATAGAAATCTTTTATATTTGTTGTAGTAGGATGTTTCTCTATCAACAACACTTAGAGGTTATGAGGGTGGAACACACTTTTTAAATTATGTGTTCGAATGTATTCGTGTTGGATACATATCAGATATTGAGACTTATAGGATATGTATCGATGAAGTGTGTAACTCAAAGAGTATTTATTAGATTTTTGACAATTCTAATACGGTTCTAACACAATTTTAAAAAAGAAAAATACATTAATTTTTTAAAAACTCAAACTTATTATAAAAATAAGGAACAAGTTCTTTTGAACCAGTCATGATCTTCCTGTTAAGAAAAAAACTGAAACATAGTTATGCATATAAATCTTTATTATCAATTTATATAATTATATAATATATAAATTTATGTCCCTGTATACTATACATTTTAAAAATTATACGTATTTTTATATATTGAATTATACGTATTTCTATGTCAATATAGGTGTAAAATATAAGTTTATAAAGGTAAAGAAAAGAAATTTGTACACAAAAGAATCAAATTTTTGTGACTAGTTTAAGGAGAGAGATTAATTAAATTTGTTAAATATCATAATCCAGAAATAACACTATCTAAGAAAAAAAAAGAAAAGGTTAAAATAGAACCTTTTTAAAAAAATAACATTTTTTAAAATAAAAACTGAAAGACAAATCAAACCTTTTAAAAATAAAATACCAAATAAAAGAGAGCAAAAACAAATTCAGATCAATTCTTCTTTTGGGTCTTACAAAACGAAGAGGGTGTCTCTGTTGTGTTGTGTTTGAGCTATAGTCTTTTTCTGAGTAAGGTAATTCACAATTGCTCTCTCTCTTTCATTTCTTCACTTCATTTCTAAATTACTAATGCTTATCATATCATATCATATCATGCAAATTTAATAACAAAACAAAACGATCCGTTTTACAACTCTTTCAATCGCGTTGCCCTCAACCTGTTTGTGAAAAATGCTCACTCAAACTCGTTCTCGATGGTTGTGTTTTCGGCGTGATTAGCATGCTCCGTTCATCGCTCCGCTCGTTCTCGACGTCGGCGAGGGCGTCGCAGCAGCTAGAGAACCACAACTTCCTCTCTCCGAACTCCTTCCTGGGAAGCTGGAATGCGCCGCGGGACCCAAAGGAGGCGGAGGCGAAGCTGGCGATGCTGCGAAGGGATTACGCGAAGCAAGTGAAGGAGGTTCGGAAGGAGTACATAAGAGAGATGGAAGCGATGAAGATTGAGAAGGAGCGCAAGGATGAGGCTCGCAGGGAAGCCCTCAGAATCGCCAACGAAGAGCGCAAGAAGCTCAAGGCTCAGGCGGCCCAGCTCAGAGCCCAAGAACGCGACATCGAACGACAACAGTTTCGAGAAATGCTCGTATGTTGATATCTTCCTCAAATCCAATTGTTGTTTGGACAAAACCTATATGCAAGCGTTTTTGGTACAATTTGTTTTTGTCACAGTTTTGATGTGCATAGTGTATGTTCACATTAAATATCAGCATAGGTTACTGAGGTGATACTTCAATTTTGATTAGAGATCAGCGCCGAAAAACCCCTTGAATAACTCCATTTGAGGTTTGTCCTGAGTTGCGTATGCTTGCTGAAAAGTTAAAATGAACCTGGATTTCCTGGCATGTCAATTTGTTTGTTCAAACTGCAATTTGAATGTTTAAGGCTCAATTTGAAGTTCACTCTTCATGTGTGATATGATATGTTTTGTTAGTATCCTGTTCTGCTGAATACATTTATTATGTTATACTCTGTGAAAGTTTAATTCTACAATAGCTCTCTGGAGATTTGAGCTTTAGAGAACTATTCTTGCTGTACTCGAGGTTTATTTTAGTGCTAAAGAGGTCTTGACTACAATATGTGTTCTTAATTTCTCTCTTTGGATACTTTGTTCTTTGTACTGCAATTGTTTGTCAAATGATTAAATATTTAATTTTTTTGTTTGTGCTGCAAATCTGTCATTCAAGTGAAACTATTTCTATTGTATTCTCTTTTATTATGAATTTGTGTTGAACTTTGATAAAAAAAAATCTTGTAATGTTCATTTCTTGCTTTTCAGTTAAATTTCTTACATTCCTGTCTTTAGGTTTTGGGGCATTTCAAAAGCTTTCTAAAAGTCTAATAAATATGAGCGGTTGTTTCTCTATAATAAGAGAAAACACACGGTCATGGACCGTCTTAATTTAGTTCATTGCCATCTTGGGATTGATTTCTTACTTTTGTGAACCAGTTAAAAGAAAGAGCTGAGAAACTTGAAAACTGGAGGATGAAAGTCAAAATGCATGAGAAGAAGAAAGAAGAGAAGAAAGAGTCGTTGCGCCGACAGAGTTCAACGTGGATTGATAAAGACAATATTGAGAAAAAAATCGTCGAAGCTATTGTTGAAATACATCAGATTTGAGCTCATTGCAGTTCCACATTTGTATTGGTTGAGGTCTGTGATATCTTGTTAGTAGACTTTAGTCCTATGAAGCACCCTTATATAGATAGTTCCTGCATTTAGAGAATTACATTCCTGTTTTTACCGAATGATACTTCGGGGATATTCACTGTTTTGGTTTTGGAATAACATCAGAATTGAGATCCTGGTTTGGTCTTATCGAGGTGTCTTGTTGATAACACAAATCTGGTGGTCATGGTATATGCAAGTATAGCCACTACTGTTATGGGGTATGGGGACTTAGAGCAGAATGCTATTACAAACTTAAAATGAAAACCGTATGCACTGCTTCAAAAGCTTCACTTATTTGATGTTTGATTTGTCGATTGAGATGATTTCCAAATGTTTGGGTTTTGTAAGTACGTGAAATTTGTGTCCTGCCTGGAGTCTATTAAACTTTTATAGGAATCAAATTTCATATTGTTAATAGTTTATAAATGAGTAACATAACATATTCAAGAAGTGTAGAAGATGTATCTATATCTTTTTGAAGATTGATTATAAAACTGAATCTGACATAAGGGTGGAGATTTCGAAGTTGCTTTTAGAGAGATAATCCCCAGAAGGTTTATGGTCAGGCATTAGATAAGGGAGCACAGGCAAAGCATCTGGTGTATATATTGCAGGTTCTTCAACCAAAATGGTTGCAGAATGGTTTCAAAGGTCTAATATGATGCACGTATACATTTTGGTGGTTAGATTGGACCTCTGTGAATTATTCATTGGAAACATTTATAAAAGTTCAACATAAACTATCCTTCAGTAAAAGGGTCTCAACATAAAATTTAAAATACAACATTATTCTTGACTTCATGTTTGCATGTAGAAATCCAGAAGTGGTTGTTATATACTTCGGATTTAGATATCCAAAAAATTATTTTCGTGTTTCATTTAAACTTCTGAATAATTATATCTGGAAGTGAGTTATGAGTTCTGGATTTTTATGTCTAGAACGGTGTGCTCTAAATAGTGTTGAAGGATCGAAATCCATAACTCATTTATATTTGTTTACGGATCTTAACATTTGGAAGAGCAATATGATGTCCAAATAAGTTCTAGATGGCTAACTTCAAAGTCATATTAGTTCCATACTTACATATTTGAAACTTTGAGATTTGCTTTAGATATATATTCTAAAGACAAATCCTTAAATCATTAAAAGCAAAACGAACATGATGCAAATTTGAAGTGATATGGTGGAGGGAGAATCAGGCTCAAGAGAATTTCCTGACAAAGTACGAACTTGGTCTAAAATCCATAATAAATTGGATCTTTCATTTTGGGCCATTTCTTTATACAGCTACCCATATTTTTTTTCTACACCTCATAAATATAAATCTTTTTACTTTTTACTTTTTTCTACAGATAGTATAGAAATTATTTTTTTCTTAAAACTTTATGAATTACGTAATACATAAGTGACTTATGGGTTATGCAGTCCAATTTTTTTTCTTTTAATTGGACAATCTATAAAAGATCTTTTACTTCCGAGTTACACTATCTGTAGATATTTTTTCTTAAAAGTAAGTTCTCGAATATCACAATAATTTTTTCTGAATTACACAATTCCGAATATTATTTTTGACTTCTGGATAAATTGATTAATTCAAATGTTTTTCTCTAAAAAAAATATATTTCAAATTGAGTAATCTGAAAATAAAATAAAAATTACAAATTGTAGAATTCGTTTTAAATTATACAATTTTAAATATTCATTTAATTTTTGAACTATACCATTTAGAACTTACAAAGTGAACTTTTTTTTTTATATTTATGATATTAATTATGCCACTGCATAAAAATATAATTATAATGCAACTGTATTAATTTCACTCAATTCAATATTCCTTATCTCAAATTAAACTAAATTTGAATTTGAATCATGTTTACTTCTAATATTTTATGATAAAAAGGAACTCTCTGAATGATCAATAACCAATAACTATACAACGTTGATGCATAGTTTCCTAACTTCTTTAAATATATTTTTAGTGCTTATTTTCCTTTCTGGGGGTAATTATACTTTTATTTAATTAATAATTAGAAAAAATTTCAATCTGATTAACTGTGTATATTATTGTTAAAAAGTTTGACTTTCTAATAACATAATAAAATAGTTAAATAATAATATAACAAAACTTGTTTGCAATGTTTATAAATGAACTAAGAAAACAGTTGTTGAATATTATTATTGTTGTAAATCTCTTTTGTCTTTAAAAATTGCAACTCATTAATTTTTATTTTGTGAAAACTTTATATTGATTATTAAAAATTGAAAGTATATTTTACACTAGGTTTTATATACTGAAATTCATTGAAGAGGGTGTGTTTTGCGCTCTTTCATCTTCACAAAAGGAAGAGTATTCGTTGTGCTGTGTTCACAAATCCAAAGAAGTGAATTGAATCGGAGGATCTTCTTCTGTTCCATGTGGTAATGCGAATTCGACCTTTCTCCCTCTTTCTTTGGTTTCGCCCTTTCTGAAAATTTTGATATTGCTAATGTTGGCTGATTCATATCATATAATATAAAGTTAATTGAAATTGAAAGATTCTCTTCGATTGGAAGAAGTATGAGTAGTACCCACTGAAACTGTTTCTGTTAGATGAAACAATTTAGCCACCCCTCAATGCATTTGGGTTTAATATTCTTTCAATAGTTTTGAGACTGCCCTCATTCTGTTTGTGGAAATGTTTGCCTTTTATTTTCTTGCATTACCCTTATCTTCACAATTTAGAATTTATTTATTTATATATTGATCTTATGTATTTTCTGCACTTGCATCAACAAAGGGTTATTGTATTTTGTGAAATTATGCTAACCCCTTTTCCCCCTTGACCTAGATGGCTGGACTTTTTAGGATATAGGAGTCTTTCACCTAAGGTAGTTGCTGGGGTTTGAATGTTTCAGGCTCAATTTCTGGATTTAGATTCCACATTGAACTCCAAAGTCCAGTCTTCATGTGTGATATGATATGTTTTGTTAATATCCTATTCTGCTGAATACATTTATTATGTCCTACTATGTGAAAACTAGTATAAATCTACAATAGGTCTCTGGAGATTTAGGCTTTAGAGAACTATTCTTGCTGTATTTAAGGTGGATTTTAGTGGTAAAGAGCTTAGTCTTGAATAATGTGTTCTTAGTTTTGTACTGCAAATGTTTGTCAATGGATGAAATATTTAAATTTTTTGTTTGTGTTGCAAATCTGTCATCCAAGTCTGTTACGCAATTGAAACTATTTCTGCTTTTTGTGTTAAACTTGGATGAACAAAGTTTTCTTGCAATGTTCATTTCATGTTTTTCAGTTAGATTTCTTAAATTCATGTCTCTTAGGGTTACTTTTGGGGCATATCAAAAGCTTTTTGAAAATCTGATAAATATGTCAAAGCAAAACACTCAGTTCTACAACTCTTTCAATTGCTTTGCCCTCTCTGTTCATCGTTCTGCTTGTTCTTGACGTGGGCGAGAGCGTTAGCAGCAGCTTCTTTCTCGTTTTGTTTGTGGAAATGCTTACCTCTTATTTGCTTGCATTCCCTTCGTCATCACAATTTAGAATTTATTTATTTATTTATTGATCTTATGTGTTTTATTTCATCCACTTGCATCAACAAAGGTAATTGTATTATGTGAAATTATGCTAACCCTTTTTTTCTCCGTTGACCTAGATGGCTGGACTTTTAGGATTTAGGAGCCTTCCACCCAAGGCAAAGAATTTGGTAGTTGCTGGGAGTTTGACAGCTTTTGTCTTTGGTGCCTATTTCTACACCATGAGGGCTGTTGGAGGCACTGATGAACTGCAGGTAGCAATTGATAAGTTTGAATCTCACAAGACCAAGAATGAGGGTGAATCCAACATGTCATCAAAGGTCTAAAGCTCATGCATTGCTTCTACAACAAAACAATGTATTCACTTATTTGATCTGTAATCAAGCTTTTTACTCTGCTTAAGAGTCTTGAAAAGAAGAATGAATGATATTGAATCTAGTGCTAATAAGTTTCAAGCAGCCCTATGTACAAATAATGTGTGGTAGGGAAACTATAATCGAGATCTTGTTTTGGCCTTGCCGAGTGTTTGATAATGGTAATAGAAATCTGTGATCATAGTATTCTCAATTACAAAGAACAACTGGTACAGTGACTTAGGGGCTGAACTCCATTACAAACTTCAAATGAAAATCACATGTCTTAAACGAGAAGAAAATAAGAAAAGTTTCTTTCATAAATTAAAATTAGAAGTTTATTTTAGCGAAGTTTATTTTTTTTATGTTCATATCTTAATTTGGTATAAATGTTTATTGAAAATTTTTGTATAAAGTGAACTTTTTCAATAAACATTTGCCCAATATTGAAAATGTATTCCAATTCAACTACGGGGAATCCAAATCCTAGTTATTTAGCACTTAACGTTCTTAACCCATACTTAGCATTTCCTATTTAATCTTTCATAATCTGTGAGACTGATGAATAGAAAAGGTGAATTCATGTAATTTAATTTATATAAAAATTAAATTGAGATGAATCATGGGTGTTTAATTTAAATAAACATTTATTGTTGCTACATAATGTTTTTTACTTTTCCATATCTTTGATAGAAGATAAAATATAAATAATAAAATCATAACTCATTCTACTTTGTTTACTAATAAGTATGTATTTCATTTTATCATAAAATATATGAAGAAATCATTAGATATTCTTTAAGAAGGTGGTGTTGATAAGTTTTACCACTTCAGACTAAAAGAATACTTAATATTAATATTAATTATCTAGCTTTTTATATTAATTAATAATTGATCAACCTACATACAATAGTTTATAATTCAAATAATTCAATTTTAATGTGAAATTTTGTAAAAAAAAAAGAAAAATGTTTATATAAAAATGAAAACCCATATAGAAATTTGGGTGACCCGGATTAAAACGGGTCAGAAAAAGGGTGTGGTGTTATCTTCTTGGTTGTGTTTGAAATGTGAGTGTGAGAGAGTGAGAGAAGCACCAGCAATCTAAGACCTTATCAATGGCACTTCTTCACCTAAATCTTCTTCCAACCTTCAATTCCAAAGCTTTAACCTTTCCCTCCATCAAACTCAATCCTTCACTTTCCTTCTCCCTCTTACGCTCCCATCTGCCTCCTCCAACCACCACCACCACCACACGCTTTACCGTCGCCGCTTCCGCCGCCGAAACCGCCGTTGTCCAAGAAGAAGCCCCTCCCACTCCCCAACCCGAGGTTCTCTTCTCATCTTTTGCTCCTAAACATTCAAACAATGCTTTTAATTTCTATTCTCTTTTTTTAAATTTAGAAAAAAAAAGCTCTTATTTATCTTAATTTTGTGGTTAACAGAAGCTTGGAGTGGTTGTGAAGGCAACAGAGAAGCCAAGAATTGTGTTGAAGTTCATTTGGATGGAGAAGAACATTGGAATTGCACTAGACCAGACTATACCGGGACATGGTACCATTCCCCTAAGCCCATATTATTTTTGGCCCAGAAAAGATGCTTGGGAAGAGCTGAAGGAGTTGCTCGAGAGCAAGCCTTGGATCTCCCAAAAGCAGATGATTATTCTACTCAATCAAGCCACTGATATCATCAATTTATGGCAGCAAAGTGGTGGCAACTTATCCTGACCTCAATTCTGCTGTTGGAACATATTTCAAACATTTTTTGCTCTTGTATTATTGGGTTGTTGGAGTACTTGGTGATGTTTTGTAATAATAAGACGTTTCCCCTTCTAATGTTTATGTTGTTCTGTTGTATGTTCTTTCTCTGGCTTTGTATACCACTTGTGCTTAATTAATATTACTATCAATTAACTTATATAAATCATTTGGATTTTAGTCTGTCACATTTTATTAGTTAAACTGTTCTCTCGATTCTTGTACACATGTTGAGTTTTTGGTTTTGTTTGACAAAATTGGAAGTTTTAGACCTTACATGTTGTCTACATTGGCTTCTGTCCCACTCTCTAATCAAGAGAAGGCATTCTGTTTGTACAAAACTTTCTTGCAGTGATCAATTGCTAAAGAGACTTTGAAAGGTCTAAAGCTTATTGTTTTCTTGTGTATAAATTAAAACTTGAATAAGGACTAAGTGAATTGGTTAACTTATTTGATTTCAATGAGTAAATTTTAATTGCAAACCTGTGTCAGTGCTTTATTTTACAATTAACCTTTTGGTTGAAAAATAAGCTTGCTTTAGATACTCGGATATACGGATCAAAGCTTTGTTCATCGATCGATGTATTGCTTTGTAATATCCTTATGCTAAAACCATGATTAAGCTTTGTGATCTGGCATCAATGCTTATCCTGATTTTCACCATCATTGGGATCAAATAAAATTTACAAATAAGTAATGTTTTGCCCTCCTTAAACATTTTTACTTTTTTTTGTCCTACAGCAACTTCTTAATGTTGCCTTTCTGGTCAGCTAATCTGACACTCATGAGGAGAAGAAGTTCTGGCTTCAGCAGGCTAAATTGTTACCATAGTATTTTACTAGAGGGAAACCGTATGTCAGGAGAATTGCCTTCAAAATGCTGCCATTAGAATCTAAATTGGATTTTACATACTCTGGTACATCTTTTCTTACAAATTGGTTTCTTATTCTATTTCATCTGCTAAATAATTTTGAGGTTTGGCATTATGTACACTTTTGAAGAAACAATATGTTCCAATCCTCTACATTTTTTGTTGTTCACCTTTCGATCATTTAGTCCTCACTGACATCATCTTCCAGTCCTCATGTTCATCATGTGTATGTATCTGCTTTTGAAATTGTGTTGGATCCCTAGTTTCCGTCACATGCCTTCTTGCCATAGGATTTTGAGGGGGATAAGATTGAGATCTCTGTGAATTCCATTTTATAGCGTGGGAAGAAGGGTGAACTCTTCCTTCATTGAATTTGAAGAGTTCATTTTCTGTAGCTGCATCAGAATTACTGTTGTGATCATTGTTATCCCTTAGGAAGCTCTTGGCTGAGCCTAACTCCCCAACCATGGGGTCCTCTATATTTGCTTCCTCCACATGTTCCTTGGAAATTAACTCAGCATTCTTTGATATTGTTGTCATATTATCTCTTAAACTCAGACTTAAATGAAAGTCTTCCCATGCAAGTGTTTTAACTTCCCTCCTTTCCAATGCTTTTAGTTCCATAGCATGGTTGCTTTTCGATATGACTTCATAGTCTTGTTTAGAACTTGAGCTCAAAGTGGGACGCACTTTGATCTCAAGTTCTAAGGCTTTTTCAGCAGCAGCGGCAGGTGTATCAGTGTGTCTCTTCCTTTCTTCATTCCTATCAGATAAATGCCCACACGAAATTATTTTTTCTGCATTATTTTGGATATTAACTTCACGGTTATGATCATCAACACTATTTTTTCTGGTTTCACGTTCATCTTGCCTTCCTTCAACATTCAAATTGTCCTGTTCATCTTGCCTTCCTTCAACATTCAATTTGTCTTGCTCCAAACGCAAAGTAACTCCAATTTCTGCAGCAATTTGCTTCAGCACTTTCATTTTGATTTCCATGGTAGGGTGTTTTGGTGAAAGCTTTTGTATCATCTACACAAACCAAGCAAAAGTTATCAGAATAATGGGAAATTCTCTTGAAATGATTTCTCTGTGCAATAACTAATCAGCACCTTGGAGTTCACTCTATTATTTTTGTGCAACTCAACAGCATGGTGTGCAAACTCTTTTCCCAACCTTGATGCTAAAATCTCTCTTATCTTATGCAGCTCTGGAAAATCTCCACACCTTGAGGATGCAAAGATAAGGCTAGATGTTGCTTCCCTGAGCTCAACTGGGCACTCCCTACACGTGTTCAAAGACAGTAAAATTCATGCATCAGTAAATAATTCATCACCACTTCAGTTTGGTGTTTCTTCAAGATTCACTCAACAGCTGCAGAAGCAAGGAGAGAAGAACACTTACTTGTTCGTTTCAAGAGCTTCAGCTCTTTCTCTAAGGAAATTGCAGTAGTTTTCTATCATAGCAAACACTTCCAAAATGTTTTGTTCTGTTATCCATTGCTCCACCTGTTAATAAGCAAAAGATAAACTCAATATTTATGTGTAAGAGAAAAAGAGAAGGGTTATTGGGTGTGGTTATTAGCAGTAACTTACACGCAGTAGAGCAGGGTCATGGTGACCAAGGTTCAAGAGCTGAGCAAGATCAGAGCGAGCATAAGAGGCTCGAGCTTTGTGCTGGTTCTTCAAGATAACAATCCTTGAAACAGCAAGTGTGGTGATGCTTTTGATTTTGGAACTGAAGCTTTTTCCAAGCAGACCCATGTTATGTTATAAATGGAATTTGGTAGCACTAGATAGCCTTGTTTGTGTGTTATCTAAAAGGGGTGAGGAATGAAGGAAGGATTCTATGTTCCAAGACCTTTATAGTATCAAGCTCCTGATTTGTCTTTTAAATGGTGTATCATTCTATTCGAAGGGTTGAATATTGATACTTGTATAATACATATCGATGAAATATTTAGTTCAGTTCATATCGATGAAGTGTTTAATTCAAAATAATTTTAAATTAATGATATATGACACTTATATTATTAAATATTATATTTTAAAAATTATATGGAATCATAATAATGTTTGCTGTCACTCATAAATGAAATTCTCCCCACAATAATAAATATGAGTTGGAGAGTTATTATTTGTTTTGAATTGGCCTAAACCTAAGTTTGAGAAGTTCTTATCTGGTTCCTTTCCGGAACATAAATACTAGAAGCTCTGATCATTTCTATTGGAAACCCGTTCTCTTTCAAAAGGGTCCACGAGAACGATGTTGTCACGTGGGATATGACCCCTTCTCATGCAACTAGTTTGGAATTTGAAAGGTCAAAAACCTCATATTATGTGAATTATTTATTTAGTTCTATGGTGGTTGAAGAAGTTGCAGGAAAAAATAAAAGTATATTTTAACAAAAAGTAGAAAATTTGAGGCATTTGGTAGCCACCATAGCACGAGTTTACCAAAAGTTCAAAAACAGAGACGCGTAGTAATGCCATTTTCTTCTGTGCAATGTGTTCAGAAATTAAATAAACAGAGAGAAGAAGACGAAAATTGGCTGCTATGACAAGGTGCATATATTTAGGTGCATCACAAAAAAATAATAGGGATTCATATTTTTTTTTATTGAGAATGATAATTATTTAAAGTATACCAATACCTGTTATTTTTATTTCTAATAATGGCTAAGATTATGTTTTATTTACAAAGGTGTAAAGAAACAAAGTGATTGGAGAGAGAAGGGAAAGAAAGAAAGTTATTAAATTGTGAGATGAATTTTTAGGGTTTTAATGAAAAATAATTTGTTCCTTCTTATTATAAATAAATCAATTTTAGGCTTTTTTTTCGTATTATATTATAAATGAAAGAACTAAGTAATCCCTAGTTCATTTTTTTCATTATAATAATTGGTTTGTGGCATTTGACTATCAAAAATAGGGTTCTGAAAGTAGCATAGCAGCCCAACACCAGGCATGACTGCGTGAATATCTTAGTTTGTTTTATTCCAAACTATACAAAATAATATTCCAAAATCCTTTACATTTGTATTGAGAATTTTTTAAAACAGAATAACTCGTTTTTATAGTAAATTTTAAAACATTTCATAAAAGGAATATATTGTTTGAGTGTTGTAAAATTTTAAAAAAAAATCTAAAATTTATGTACTAATTTAACTATTTAAGAATACTCTTTTGTCATTTTGTGAAACTTTCTTCGTTTTAAACTTTATCAAATGGACCCAATGACATTAGATAAAGGTTTGGAAATAAAAGTAGTTCATCTTGAATTGGTTCATTTAGTGAACTATTTTTCATGTTTATAGGAGCTAGTGTGGTTTAGGTGTCTTCATTTAATTTTATAAAATGTTGTTAAAGATTTTGAATTTACAAAAAAAAAAAATACTGTATTAACCTTAATTTTTTTCTTTAATAAACATGTTACAATTATTAATGATCAAACATACCAAATACTTGTTTAATTACCTCAATGTAAAAAAATAACAAAAAAATAGACTTGAGGGATGAGAGATTTAGAGAAAAATTTAAGAAAAAACAAAGAAATAGATGAAATAAAAGGGATGTTTGCTCAAATAATAAAGGATTAAGAAAAGGTCAAGAACAAACATAAAGAGGGTGCAGTAGGAGAAAATATTAGCATGATAATCATCACTCCCCAAGATATAGGGTGTTTAGTAGTCACCACCACTTTTATTACTATAAACCACTTCCAAGATATCATAGTCCAAAACCCAAACTCCTCCTAAAGTACCTAAAGTAGGCATTTTGCTCTCTTACATGAAAAAAAAAATTAAAGAAATGAAAGAGCTTGTAGTAAAAGGAAAAAAAGTTTATATATAGCAGGAGAAAAAGAGTATGTAAGAAGACAAAAAGAGTTACAAGCTCTTATTTAGATTAAAAAAAAAGAGAAAAAGAAGATAAATCTCTTATAACATCCGCTACAAGCATAGTTGAAAAAAAACATTAAAAGAATATTTTCATGCATTAAACTCTTCTTTTCACTTAAAATCATTATTCTAACTCTTTTTTTTCAAAAATCTCAATATAACAAAACTCATTTTTGTCATTGAATATCTAGAACTTTGTTTAAGGACCTAATACTACAAATTGACTTAATTGGACTTTTATCTATCTTTCATGGGTTCAATAAAGAAGAAAACTCTAGAGTGAAAAAATGTATAAAATACCCCTTAAAAGATTTTTATAAAAAAAATAACTAAAACATTAGACAACACGAAACAAGATGATAGATACTAACATGATTTTAGCAAGACCAAACTTTAATTTAAATAATTATAGTGTATATTCTACGGACCACGTATTGAGCAAGTAGTGGATAGTAATTGTGCCATCAATTTAGGTCAAATAAAGTAGGATTTTGATTCTGTATTTGGACCTATGTTTGATAAGGATTTTCTCATGCCTAGCTAACGTTGGACTTCTAATGGTTTTCGTTGGACTTCTAATGGCCCAAGATAAACCCTGGACTAGTTATTCAAGGGATGAGACAAAAAGTAATATGATTCCAAAGCGTTTAAGCACCGAATTCTCAACCTAAAATGACTTGACTAGTTAGCCACCAAGTTCATGAAGTTTCTACCTGATCATTATGTAAATGATAGAGCGTCAAATAAATGAAAAAAATAAAACTGTAGATAAAGCTGGAGAAAAATATGAACACATGGAGTTTTTCCTCAACACGTTTCCGTTTCCTAGTTAATGGCATTAAACAATGTACCAAAGGACAAAAGTTATATAATATTAGCAATGGCAAGTCTCCAAAAAGATTGCAGAAGACTAAAAATTAGAACAACATAACAGCAAAGAAAAACTAGAAAAAGCAATTAAGAAAGTGAAAAGTAACACCATCCATCACCTTGCTTAACATGATCTCCACAAAATGATCCTCAACCACTTGATTTTCCTTCACATCAGCAACCTAAAATATCAACCAATACAATCCACAAAAATGGTTTAATCTGAATAAAACTAACACTTCAAAGGAAATGTAAATTCAAATTCAACAGCATTAAACACAAATGTAGCATACCTTAGAATAGAATAACGAAAGAGTGAAACAGCGAGAAAATTAGAAAAGAAGAAGTGAAAGAAAAGCATTACAGTGTCCATAACGAAGTGAGTCCCCTCGAGAGTCTTCACGTTAATCTTCATCTTCTTCGTGTTTTCGTTTCCGTTTCGATACTGAAAAATGAATGATAGTGTTGATATGTTAACACTGTAAATATTAAAAACATAAACATACAGTTAACATTTTGATAAATTAATATTTTATTTATTTTTATTTTATTTTCAATTTAAAGTGTTATTATATTATTATAAATGGTTGTTGAGTGTATTCATTTATAATTTATAATTGGTGGTGTATAAATATTATTGAAAATTTTAATGTAATTATATAAAAATTGGATTACCAATGAATCATAACTCTTCATATTCCCAACACCGCACGCAACACGACACAAAATCAGAACGCCGCGGATTTGGAATTACAAACGTTTCGCGCTTATTTATAAATGCACATTGAGCACCTAGTTATCCCATGCGAGCACGACCACGGTCTGACAAACTCTATCCACCTTAATCTGAAGCCACGTGGCATTGACCATTAATGCTCCCTTGCTTACCACTTTGCTTTTAATAGAGGATTGTTTAAACTTAATTTATGAGAGATTTGTCACGTTTTGTTCCAAATTCAGTGGAGATTCTTGGGTGGAATTTCAGGAAAAAACTATTCCGGGAGTATTTTTCATAAATTTTGTGCAAACCAAGGCAAAGTGGTTTGCACAAATTCCGGCCTAATATCTGCAATTTCATTCTGGATCCGTATTGCGCTGAAAAAAATTCACACAGGCACCTACCTGTGAACTTATGTAAAGTGAAATTTTTTTAATGTGATTAGTGAAGAAAGGAAGAGTGATTATTCAATTCACTCTTTATAATTTTTAATTTGTTTAACTGATCAAAAATTTATAAAGTTATGAGTCGTTTTTTCATCTGTGGAAAATAAATACAAGAAATAAAAGAAGAGTGTTTATGAATCATTTGTTAATACAGTGAATTCCATCATTTAAACGATGCAGACTACTAAAACGAATCAATTCATTCATCATATTTCAAAAAAAAGTCATTTTGAATAATCGACTTCGAATAATAAAAAAAATCTCTAAAATTTCACAATGTCTTGAAATCATTCTAATAAACAATTATTATCTCACCTAAAATACTAAGTAATTCAATATTATCATTTGTATTTTTGGAAGAAAAAATGTTTTTATTAAGAAAAAAAGGAAATATTATACATTTTCATGAAAATAATGGAATTGTATATACAATGGTAGAAAAAGTGTTCACCTTTTACCAAATGGAAAAAATAAACATAAAATAAATAAATATGATTATGTTGTTTTATATAATGGATAACATAAATACAAAATAAATTATTAAAAAATTTCTCAAAACCAACCCAACATTCTCTTTATTACATTTCAAAATTAACCTTTCCTGATTTTATTAGGAATTTGCATTTATACTATATATTATATAAGGAAAGATGATTTGGACATGCATCTAAGTAAATAATATGAAGATTATTTTTTACACATAAGAAACACCCTTTTTGTGCCTTCAAAGATATCCACTTTGATAGGATTTTAGTGACTAATTTTAAGGCAAGGAGTCATATTAGGAAAGTAAATATACATTATGGCACAATTTATGAATAAAATAAATTAAAAACTCCCCTTTAATAATTTTTAGGCAGTGAACGAAAAATATTTAAGGTTAACCAACAATGAACTTAAGATGTTATAATGAATTTTTATCATGAAGCTTGTGGAAGAAAAAGAAAGCAAAGTTGAGAAGAAAGAGACCTGAAGCAATAACATAAATGCAAGAAAGAAATTTTTATTTTTTTTTCAATATACTTGAATTACCTATAACAAGAGTTCAACAAGCATATATAAAGTAAAAAAAAAAAATGTCCATAACAATATATGAATTTCACTATCAAAAGCCTTAGTGAAGAAGTCAATTGGTTGATTTGTTGTTTGTATGGACAAAGTGTGACACAACTAAAGTTATTACTTTTTTCTTACAATGTGACAGTTAATGTTGATATACTTCATTCGTTCTTGAAAACTAGAATTTTGTGTAATATATCTTCCAATTTGATTGTCACAATATAAACTAGTTGGAAACAAGGGGTGAAATGAAAATCATCAACGAGGTTGGTCAACCATTATAATTCACATGTAATGGTTGCAAGAGTTCGATACTTTACTTTTTCGTTTTCTATTATATCATAGATTCTTCGAGAAAAATGTAGAATTCAGTAACAAAACAACGTGTGTTAACACAAGAAGCCTAATAAGAATCGTTAAAGCCTTTTAACAAAATAACAAAATAGATGGGGAAAATACCTTGATATGGTGAAGTTTTATATAATAAAAAAGTTTACCTATTAGGCTCATATATTCCTTTTTATCATGTATAAATGATCATTCAAACATATACTTCATATCCTTTGTCATCATGATAGGAATAGGCTTGGCCCCTTACATTTATGATAATGTCTAAGAAAATTTTCTTTGACATATGTGAATCCCTTTATGTGATAAGCAATTTCAAGACCTAAAAATACTTAAGATGACCAAGATTTTTTTTTATCTTAAAATCATTATTAAAAGGTGTTTTAACATTATTGTAATATTAGATATACAATCTCTTGCTAAAAGAGTGTCATCCACCTACATAAGAAGAATAATGAAAAAAGTAATTATTTTCTTTGTGAATAAAGAACTATCAAATTTAGATTGAATAACATGGATAAAAAAAATTAATGAATTTTTCAAAGTAGTCTTAAGTCATATAAAGACTTGATTAAATGACATAACTAATTAGTTTCGACAAGATTGACACCTCTGGAATAAATGTCTTGCTATCATAATTATTTAGTAATTAAATGTTTGCTTATCACAATAACCTAAAATAGTATATTAAGACTTACAATATTAAATTTCAGTTTTAATATTTTCAATCATATTAATTATAAATATATTTTTATTCATTTAATATATTAATACATTTCCTTAAAGTATACAGGGAACAATTTTACTACATTTAATTTAAAAACATTTAAATATGAATTTAATATGCATGTACTGATGAATTTAATACGGATATGTTCAGAAGATGTAAAATTTACACTTTCAACAAATAAAACAATATCATCATGGTTAAAACTTTTAATCTAATCATTATAAAATTAAAATATTTTGGTATGTTCAATATATACTCTTATATTGTTTAAGAGTCAAAATCAACGATAATTTTAATACACATTCCTCTCTTAATTTACCAAAACGTCTTTTACTAATAAAACTGTAATAAAACTCAAAAATAAATAGTGATTATCTAACAATATTATTTATACGGACTTAAGTTTATAACATTAAATAACAACTAATAGTCTAAAATAACATAAAAGACTAAAGAAGATTCATACAATACAATGCAAATGTTAAAAAAAAGAAAACTTATTTTATTCATAATAATATTACTCATGAGCATGAGTAGATAGGACTTGCAAGGAGAAGAAAAATAATATATATAAGCAAATACTATACAAGCATAATTTTATCTTTCCATCTAATTTTGGCTTTATATATTTTATTTTTCTTTCATTATTTATCATTAACTCCATTAACACAGTCCTTGGTGAAATTAGTGATTTGTTAAGCACAAATTGTGGCTGGTTCAGCCTTCTGAGGCATTATCTTTTTTACTTCAGTCGTCTTCTCCAGAAACTTTTGTACTAACTCCATGCTTGGTTTGAACACAATCTCTTGGTACAAATGCTTATAATCCTCTCCTTTTAACACAACCTCAAACACTTTTGTGGAATCAATTCTGGTCATTTTCCGTTCATAGTTCATCTTTTGGATCTTCCACAGTTGCATCTCAGACAACCTACGAGTGTTCTCTTTGGTTTTCGTAATCGCATGTTGCAGCATCTTCTCCTTCTGAACCTCGTCGTCCATTTCCTTCTCCACAAGGAAATACTCTCCGAGCTCAGGAACCCCAATGGCTCTTCTGATCCCTCGACTGTAATCAGCTCCAGCCACAAAATATTCTCGAATCTCTTCCACAACTCCTGCATCAACCATTTTTTTTTTATCAGCAAGAAACAATATATATAAGAATCGCTTCAGAGTCATCTAACTCATCAAGAAACAATATATACATAAGAATCACTTCAGTTCAGAGTGATCTAACTCATATAAAATAAACAATGATATATTGACATCCTGTTCCACTATACAATTTTTAATCGATGATATAAAAAAATGATACTTTTGTCATTTCATGGAAAAATGAAATTTTAAGTAAAGAAACAGGTTATAGTGGAGCAAGGTTGTCCGTTTATCATTTTTATAACCCTTATAATCATTAAAAAAAATCATTAAATAGAAACAAATTTTAGAGACAAAAAATAATTAGTTGTTATAGTGACTAAATTAGAAATCATTTTAAAGATTAAAAAAATTATTGATTTCTAAATTAGTTGATAAATAATTTCTAAATTTGTATCTAATTAGCTATCAAGGTTTTTACTACCAAATTTAGAATGTAAATAATTGTTAGCTAAAACCTTGGTAGTTAATTAGATATAATTTAAATATTATTTATCAACAATAAAAACTAATTTAAAAATCAATAATTTTTCAGCCTCTAAAATAATTTCTAATTAAGCAATTGTAGTAATTAATTATTTTTTATCTATAAAATTAATTTTTATTTAATAATTTTCTTATAGTAAACGCAACATCTTCCAACCAACTACTCAATACTAGTCGTAACAAAAACAAGCTAAAACGAAACGAGATAAGTCAGATAACAAGACCTGCATCAACCATTTCATCCACCCTTTTGTCCAAATAGGGGAACAAGACTGGTAAAGACACATCAACCCAGATGAAGCAACAATCATATTTTGAGCAAAATGCAATGTTGGGATCCTCAAGCAAGGCTCCGAGGTAGGTGTTGGAGCCTCCCACGATAATGGGTAGGTGTCCATTTTGAAAGATGATATCAAGAGCAACAAGAACATGGTTGCAGAAATCATCGCTGGTAAAGTCAGAATCAGGATCATCAATGATCCCAAAAAGGTGATGAGGAATGCCACAACGTTCAGACTCAGAAGCCTTGTTTGTGATGATGTCAAGACCCTTGTAGACTTGGATTTTGTCTGAGTTGATGATTTCAGAGGGAAATTGCATGGCCAAGTTGATGGAAAGTTTGGTCTTACCAGTGCCAGTTGCACCCAATATGAACAGAACCTTCCTCTTTCCAACGAGTGAAGCCATCAAATTCTTCTAAATAATGCTAGAGAAAGAAGATAGGTAAGAAACATGAAAATAGTTTCTTCATAAATAACTAAGATTTTAAATGTATTATCAACATTTTACATATTTAATTTAATCACATATTAATTATCTCCTTTTTTTTATTTTCCTTGACCTCCAAATCTAAGAGTATAAACCTTAGTTCAAGCATTTAAGATAATAATTTTTCATGTAAGGTAATGAGGAAAAATTGTATTTCTAAATTGTGAAATTAAGAGTCTTTCAAGTTTATTATATTAAATGGTGGAGGTATATATTATTTTTATTTCTGTAATAAATAGTTATCCGTAATTTTGAATCTTATTATAAATAGGTGTACTTGTATTTTTTTAAAATTATTATAAATTTATACTATAATATTTTAATTCATTTAAAAAATGCATAAATTAGAATAAAATCAGAAACTAAATGAATTTAGATTTAGCAAAAGATTTTTTTTTTAAAAATTAACAAAAACATAAAAAGTGAAAAAAAAATGGGAATGTGTATATGCATAAGATAAAAGGAAATAGTGAAAGAAGAGAAAAGGAATTGATAAGTGTAGCTTAAAATAAGTTATTTAAAAAATATTGTAACTAATAATTTGAAAGAAAAAAAAAGTTATTCATATAAGTTATTAAATTGATAAGTGTTATTTTTTCAATGATAAAAAGGAATAAAAGAATAAATTGATGTATTAAACTAATTATTACTTCTCCATGATAAAATTAAGAATAAATTGTATACACCAAATAACAAGAAGAAATCTCGTTTTAAAGATGTAAATTTGTTTTCCTAATATATTTTCTCCCTTTTCATTTCTTTTACCCCACATATCATAAAAAAGATGGATAAAATTAAAAAATTTAATAAAATGAATAATTATAATAGGAGAAAAAATAAATGTAAATTTATAAAATAAATAACTTATCATTTTTCGTGTACTGAGATAAATAATAATAAAACAATATAAATATGTTTTTAGAACATATTTGGCATTTTTTAATTTTAACTTATTATAATTTAATATTCTATTTTTATCTCTGAAGGAATATCCAAATAATATCATCACTTGTTAAAGTACCACCTAAACAAATATGAAAAAGTAAAAAAAAAATATAAAAACCAAAAGATTAAAAAATATATCAAAGATAAAAAATAAAATTCAAAGTTAACGAGAAACAAATTTAAATATAATTCCTCATCTAAACTAAACTTTTTTTTATATTTCAGTGAGTTACTGCATTAGATTAAGACGTAAACTCGATTTGTATTTATTAAATCTTTGTTTTATCCTCAAAATATTTTAATTATATAGTTTAATAGTGTAGAAAAATCAACAAAAAATGCATAAATGTAAAATTTTATATATTCATGAACATTTTATTTGATTACTATCACAAAGAAATTAAAGTATGAAGAAAAAAACAATTTGTATAGAAGAAGAAGAAGAAGCTTTGAACTAACCTGATATGGGTTGAGAGAAAATGAAATGAAGGTGGTGAATTACGAAAATGGTGGTGTTATATAACAAAGTGTATATGTTTATGAAATTAATGCATAGAAAAAATGCTGAAAATTATAATGGAAAAAAAGTTATTATTTTACCATCAATAGTTATAAAATGGAAAAAATAATAATTTGATACTTAAATATTAAATGCAATAAAATGACTATGTTCTGTTTTATTATATTTCAGATAAGATACTTAAATATTCAATGTTTGCTTTTA